>NW_027446569.1:0-52298 GCF_038048845.1 Mixophyes fleayi | reverse complement strand
TGATTCATGATTCGATTCATGATTCATGATTCATGATTCAATTCATGATTCATGATTCAATTCATGATTCAATTCATGATTCAATTCATGATTCATGATTCATGATACATGATTCATGATTCATGATTCAATTCATGATTCATGATTCAATTCATGATTCAATTCATAATTCAATTCATGATTTATGATTCATGATTCAATTCATAATTCATAAATCATAATTCATGATTCAATTCATGATTCATGATTTAATTCATGATTCGATTCATGATTCAATTCATGATTTGATTCATGATTCATGATTCATGATTCAATTCATGATTCATAAATCATAATTCATGATTCAAATTATGATTCATGACTTAATTCATGATTCGATTCATGATTTTATTCATGATTTGATTCATGATTCATGATTCATGCTTCAATTCATGATTCATGATTCGATTCATGATTCGATTCCTGATTAAAATCATGATTCATGATTCAATTCATGATTCATGATTCATGATTCAATTCATGTTTCATGATTCATGATTCACGATTAATGATTCAATTCATGATTTATGATTCAATTCATGATTCGATTCCTGATTAAAATCATGAATTATGATTCAATTCATGATTCATGATTCATGATTCAATTCATGATTCATGATTCATGATTCATTATTCAATTCATGATTCATGATTCAATTCATGATTTATGATTCAATTCATGATTCAATTCATGATTCATGATTCAATTAATGATTTATGATTCAATTTATGATTCAATTCATGATTCATGATTCGATTCATGATTCCTGTATCATGATTCAATTCATGATTCATGATTCATGATTCATGATTCAATTCATGATTCATGATTCATGATTCGATTCATGATGCATGATTCAATTCATGATTCATGATTCATGATTCATTTCAGTATTCATGATTCAATTCATGATTCATGATTCATGATTCAATTTATGATTCGTGATTCATGATTCATGATTCAATTGATGATTCATGATTCATGATTCATGATTCAATTCATGATTCAATTCATGATTCAATTCATGATTCATGATTCAATTCATGATTTGATTCATGATTCATGATTCATGCTTCAATTCATGATTCATGATTCGATTCATGATTCAATTCATGTTTCATGATTCATGATTTATGATTCATGATTCAATTCATGATTCATGATTCAATTCATGATTCGATTCCTGATTAAAATCATGATTCATGATTCAATTCATGATTCATGATTCATGATTCAATTCATGATTCATGATTCATGATTCATGATTCATGATTCAATTCATGATTCATGATTCATGATTCAATTCATGATTTATGATTTAATTCATGATTCAATTCATGATTCATGATTCAATTAATGATTTATGATTAAATTTATGATTCAATTCATGATTCATGATTTGATTCATGATTCCTGTATCATGATTCAATTCATGATTCATGATTCAATTCATGATTCATGATTCATGATTCGATTCATGATGCATGATTCAATTCATGATTCATGATTCATGATTCAATTCAGGATTCATGATTCAATTCATGATTCATGATTCATGATTCAATTTATGATTCGTGATTCATGATTCAATTCATGATTCATGATTCATGATTCAATTCATGATTCAAATCTTGAATCATGATTCATGATTCATGATTCAATTCATGATTCATGATTCAATTCATGATTCATGATTCAATTCATGATTCATAATTCATGATTCATGATTAAATTCATGATTCATGATTCGATTAATGATTTATGATTCAATTCATGATTCAATTCTTGATTCATGATTCGATTCAGGATTCATGATTCATGATTCAATTTATGATTCATAATTCATGATTCGATTCATGATTCTTGATTCAATTCATGATTCATGTTTCATGATTCATGATTCATGATTCATGATTCAAGATTCAATTCATGATTCATGATTCATGATTCGATTCATGATTCATGATTCAATTCATGATTCATGTTTCATGATTCATGATTCAATTCATGATTCATGATTCATGATTCAATTCATGATTCAATTCATGATTCATAATTCATGATTCTTGATTCAATTCTTGATTCATAATTTATGATTCATGATTCAATTCATGATTCATGATTCATTTCATGATTCAATTCATGATTCAAGATTCATGATTCAATTTATGATTCATGATTCATGATTCAATTCATGATTCATGATTCAAATCATGATTCAATTCATGATTCATGATTCACGATTCATGATTCAATTCATGATTCATGATTCAAATCATGATTCATGATTCAATTCATGATTCATAATTCATGATTCATGATTCAATTCATGATTAATGATTCGATTCAAGAATCGTGATTCATGATTCAATTCTTGATTCATAATTCATGATTCATGATTCAATTCATGATTGATGATTCATGATTCAATTCATGATTCATGATTCGATTAATGATTCATGATTCGATTCAAGAATCGTGATTCATGATTCAATTCATGATTCAATTCTTGATTCATGATTCGATTCATGATTCATGATTCATGATTCAATTTATGATTCATAATTCATGATTCGATTCATGATTCATGTTTCATGATTCATGATTCAATTCATGATTCATGATTCATGATTCAATTCATGATTCATGATTCCTGATTCGATTCATGATTCATGATTCAATTCATGATTCATGATTCATGATTCATGATTCACGATTCATGATTCATGATTCAAATCATGATTCATGATTCATGATTCGATTCATGATTCATGATTTATGATTCATGTTTCAATTCATGATTCAAGATTCATGATTCAATTGATGATTCATGATTCATGATTCAATTCATGATTCAATTCATGATTCAAGATTCATGATTCAATTTATGATTCATGATTCATGATTCAATTCATGATTCATGATTCAAATCATGATTCAATTTATGATTCATGATTCAATTCATGATTCATGATTCAAATCATGATTCAATTCATGATTCATGATTCACGATTCATGATTCAATTCATGATTCAAGATTCATGATTCAATTTATGATTCATGATTCATGATTCAATTCATGATTCATGATTCAAATCATGATTCAATTTATGATTCATGATTCAATTCATGATTCATGATTCAAATCATGATTCAATTCATGATTCATGATTCACGATTCATGATTCAATTCATGATTCATGATTCAAATCATGATTCATGATTTAATTCATGATTCATAATTCATGATTCATGATTCAATTCATGATTAATGATTCGATTCAAGTATCGTGATTCATGATTCAATTCTTGATTCATAATTCATGATTCATGATTCAATTCATGATTCATGATTCATGATTCGATTCATAATTCATGATTCATAATTCAATTCATAATTCATAATTCATGACTCGATTCATGATTCATGATTTAATTCATGATTCATGATTCATGATTCGATTCATGATTCATGATTCATGATTCAATTCATGATTCATGATTCAATTCATGATTCAATTCATGATTCAATTCATGATTCATGATTCATGATACATGATTCATGATTCATGATTCAATTCATGATTCATGATTCAATTCATGATTCAATTCATAATTCAATTCATGATTTATGATTCATGATTCAATTCATAATTCATAAATCATAATTCATGATTCAATTCATGATTCATGATTTAATTCATGATTCGATTCATGATTCAATTCATGATTTGATTCATGATTCATGATTCATGATTCAATTCATGATTCATAAATCATAATTCATGATTCGAATTATGATTCATGACTTAATTCATGATTCGATTCATGATTTTATTCATGATTTGATTCATGATTCATGATTCATGCTTCAATTCATGAGTCATGATTCGATTCATGATTCGATTCCTGATTAAAATCATGATTCATGATTCAATTCATGATTCATGATTCATGATTCAATTCATGTTTCATGATTCATGATTCACGATTAATGATTCAATTCATGATTTATGATTCAATTCATGATTCGATTCCTGATTAAAATCATGATTCATGATTCAATTCATGATTCATGATTCATGATTCAATTCATGATTCATGATTCATGATTCATGATTCATTATTCAATTCATGATTCATGATTCAATTCATGATTTATGATTCAATTCATGATTCAATTCATGATTCATGATTCAATTAATGATTTATGATTCAATTTATGATTCAATTCATGATTCATGATTCGATTCATGATTCCTGTATCATGATTCAATTCATGATTCATGATTCATGATTCATGATTCAATTCATGATTCATGATTCATGATTCGATTCATGATGCATGATTCAATTCATGATTCATGATTCATGATTCATTTCAGTATTCATGATTCAATTCATGATTCATGATTCATGATTCAATTTATGATTCGTGATTCATGATTCATGATTCAATTGATGATTCATGATTCATGATTTAATTCATGATTCATAATTCATGATTCATGATTCAATTCATGATTAATGATTCGATTCAAGTATCGTGATTCATGATTCAATTCTTGATTCATAATTCATGATTCATGATTCAATTCATGATTCATGATTCATGATTCGATTCATAATTCATGATTCATAATTCAATTCATAATTCATAATTCATGACTCGATTCATGATTCATGATTTAATTCATGATTCATGATTCATGATTCGATTCATGATTCAATTCATGATTCAATTCATGATTCATGATTCATGATACATGATTCATGATTCATGATTCAATTCATGATTCATGATTCAATTCATGATTCAATTCATAATTCAATTCATGATTTATGATTCATGATTCAATTCATAATTCATAAATCATAATTCATGATTCAATTCATGATTCATGATTTAATTCATGATTCGATTCATGATTACAATTCATGATTTGATTCATGATTCATGATTCATGATTCAATTCATGATTCATAAATCATAATTCATGATTCAAATTATGATTCATGACTTAATTCATGATTCGATTCATGATTTTATTCATGATTTGATTCATGATTCATGATTCATGCTTCAATTCATGATTCATGATTCGATTCATGATTCGATTCCTGATTAAAATCATGATTCATGATTTCAATTCATGATTCATGATTCATGATTCAATTCATGTTTCATGATTCATTGATTCACGATTAATGATTCAATTCATGATTTATGATTCAATTCATGATTCGATTCCTGATTAAAATCATGATTCATGATTCAATTCATGATTCATGATTCATGATTCAATTCATGATTCATGATTCATGATTCATGATTCATGATTCAATTCATGATTCATGATTCATGATTCAATTCATGATTTATGATTTAATTCATGATTCAATTCATGATTCATGATTCAATTAATGATTTATGATTAAATTTATGATTCAATTCATGATTCATGATTCGATTCATGATTCCTGTATCATGATTCAATTCATGATTTATGATTCATGATTCAATTCATGATTCATGATTCATGATTCGATTCATGATGCATGATTCAATTCATGATTCATGATTCATGATTCAATTCAGGATTCATGATTCAATTCATGATTCATGATTCATGATTCAATTTATGATTCGTGATTCATGATTCAATTCATGATTCATGATTCATGATTCAATTCATGATTCAAATCTTGAATCATGATTCATGATTAATGATTCAATTCATGGTTCATGATTCAATTCATGATTCATGATTCAATTCATGATTCATGATTCAATTCATGATTCATAATTCATGATTCATGATTAAATTCATGATTCATGATTCGATTAATGATTTATGATTCAATTCATGATTCAATTCTTGATTCATGATTCGATTCAGGATTCATGATTCATGATTCAATTTATGATTCATAATTCATGATTCGATTCATGATTCATGATTCAATTCATGATTCATGTTTCATGATTCATGATTCATGATTCATGATTCATGATTCGATTCATGATTCATGATTCGATTCATGATTCATGATTCAATTCATGATTCATGTTTCATGATTCATGATTCAATTCATGATTCATGATTCATGATTCAATTCATGATTCAATTCATGATTCATAATTCATGATTCTTGATTCAATTCTTGATTCATAATTTATGATTCATGATTCAATTCATGATTCATGATTCATTTCATGATTCATGATTCATGATTCATGATTCACGATTCATGATTCATGATTCAATTCATGATTCATGATTCATGATTTGATTCATGATTCATGATTCATGATTCATGAATTATGATTTATGATTCAATTCATGATTCAAGATTCATGATTCAATTGATGATTCATGATTCATGATTCAATTCATGATTCAAGATTCATGATTCAATTTATGATTCATGATTCAAATCATGATTCAATTCATGATTCATAATTCATGATTCATGATTCAATTCACGATTAATGATTCGATTCAAGAATCGTGATTCATGATTCAATTCATGATTCATGATTCATGATTTAATTCATGATTCAATTCAGGATTCAATTAATAATTCATTATTCATGATTAAATTTATGATTCATGATTCATGATTTATGATTCAATTCATGATTCATGATTCAATTTATTATTTATGATTCATGATTTAATTCATGATTCATGATTCATGATTCAATTCATGATTCATGATTCAATTCATAATTCATGATTCATGGTTTGATTTATGATTTATGATTTAATTCATGTTTCATGATACATGATTCATGATTCATGATTCAATTCATGATTCATGATACAATTCATGATTCGATTCCTGATAAAAATCATGATTCATGATTCAATTCATGATTCATGATTCATGATTCAATTCATGATTCATGATTCATGATTAAATTCATGATTCATTATTCAATTCATGATTCAATTCATGATTCATGATTCAATTCATGATTCATGATACAATTAATGATTTATGATTCAATTCATGATTCATGATTTGATTCATGATTCCTGTATCATGATTCAATTCATGATTCATGATTCATGATTCAATTCATGATTCATGATTCAATTCATGATGCATGATTCAATTCATGATTCATGATTCATGATTCAATTCAGGATTCATGATTCAATTGATGATTCATGATGCATGATTCAATTTATGATTCGTGATTCATGATTCATGATTCAATTGATGATTCATGATTCATGATTCAATTCATGATTCAATTCTTGAATCATGATTCATGATTCATGATTCAATTCATGATTCATGATTCAATTCATGATTCATAATTCATGATTCATTATTCAATTCATGATTCATGATTCGATTAATGATTCATGATTCAATTCATGATTCAATTCTTGATTCATGATTCAATTCATGATTCAATTCTTGATTCATAATTCGATTCATGATTCATGATTCATGATTCAATTTATGATTCATAATGCATGATTCGATTCATGATTCATGTTTCATGATTCATGATTCAATTCATGATTCATGATTCATGATTCAATTCATGATTCATGATTCATGATTCGATTCATGATTCATGATTCAATTCATGATCCATGATTCAATTCATGATTCAATTCATGATTCAATTCATGATTCTTGATTCAATTCTTGATTCATAATTCATGATTCATGATTCAATTCATGATCCATGATTCATGATTCATGATTCATGATTCATGATTCATGATTCACGATTCATGATTTATGATTCAATTCATGATTCATGATTCATTATTCGATTCATGATTCATTGATTCATGAATTAGATTCATGATTTAATTCATGATTCAAAGATTCATTGATTCATGATATGATTCAATTCATGATTCAATTATGATTCAAGATTCATGATTCAATTTATGATTCATGATTCATGATTTAATACATAAATCATGATTCATGATTCAAATCATGATTCAATTCATGATTCACAATTCATGATTCAATTCATGATTCAATGATCAATCATGATTCATGATTCAAATTCGATGATTAATCATGATTCCATGATTCATGATTCAAGAATCGTGATCATGATTCGATTCATGATTCATGATTCATGATTCAATTCATGATTCATGATTCAATTCATGATTCATGATTCAATTCTTGATTCATGATTCATGATTCGATTCATAATTCATGATTCATGAATTCAATTCATAATTCATGATTCATGATTCAGATTCATGATTCATGATTCATGATTCGATTCATGATTCATGATTTATTCATGATTCATGATTCATGATTCAATTCATGATTCAGATTCATGATTCGATTCATGAATTCATGATTCATGATTCAATTCATGATTCATAAATCATACATCATGATTCAATTCATGATTTATATTAATTCATGATTCGATTCATGATGATTATTCATGATTTGATTCATGATTCATGATTCATGCTTCAATTCATGATTCATGATTCGATTCATGATTCAATTCATGTTTCATGATTCATGATTCACGATTAATGATTTAATTCATGATTTATGATTCAATTCATGATTCGATCCTGATTAATCATGATTCATGGTTTGATTTATGATTTATGATTTAATTCATGTTTCACTGATTCATGATTCATGATTCAATTCATGATTCATGATACAATTCATGAATCGATTCCTGATAAAAATCATGATTCATGATTCATGATTCATGATTCATGATTCAATTCATGATTCATGATTCATGATTCAATTCATGATTCATTATTCAATTCATGATTCAATTCATGATTCATGATTCAATTCATGATTCATGATTCAATTAATGATTTATGATTCAATTTATGATTCAATTCATGATTCATGATTTGATTCATGATTCCTGTATCATGATTCAATTCATGAATTCATGATTCTATTCATGATGCATGATTCAGATTCAGTTCATGATCATGATTTATGATTCGTTCATGATTCATGATTCAATTGATGATTCATGATGCATGATTCAATCATTGATTCGTGATTCATGATTCATGATTCAATTGATGATTCATGATTCATGATTCATGTTCATGATTCAATTCTTAATTCATGATTCATGATTCATGATTCAATTCATGAATCATGATTCAATTCATGATTCTATCAATTCATGATTCATAATTCATGATTCATTATTCAATTCATGATTCATGATTCGATTCATGATTCATGATTCAATTCATGATTCAATTCTTGATTCATAATTCATGATTCAATCTTGATTCATAATTCGATTCATGATTCTGATTCATGATTCATATGATTCATAATGCATGATTTCATGATTCATGATTCATGATTCATGATTCAGATTCATGATTCATGATCATGATTCATGATTCAGATTCATGATTCATGATTCAATTCATGATTCAATTCATGATTCATGATTCATGATTCTTGATTCATATTCATTGATTCATTATTCAATTCATGATTCATGATTCATGATTCATGATTCATGATTCATGATTCATTGATTAACGATTCATGATTCATGATTCAATTCATGATTCATGATTCATTATTCGATTCATGATTCATGATTCATGATTCATGAATTATGATTCATGATTTAATTCATGATTCAAGATTCATGATTCAATTGTGATCATGATTCATGATTCAATTCATGATTCAATTTATGATTCAAGATTCATTGATTCAATTTATGATTCATGATTCATGATTTAATTCATAAATCATGATTCATGATTCAAATCATGATTCAATTCATGATTCACATTCATGATTCATGATTCATGATTCAATTCATGATTCATGATCATTTCTGATTCATATTCATGATTCATGATTCAATTCATGATTAATGATTCGATTCAAGAATCGTGATGTCATGATTCATGATTCAATTCTTGATTCATAATTCATGATTCATGATTCAATTCATGATTCATGATTCATGATTCGATTCATAATTCATGATTCATAATCAATTCATAATTCATAATTAATGATTCGATTCATGATTCATGATTTAATTCATGATTCATGATTCATGATTCGATTATGTTCATGATTATTTCATGATTGATTCATGATTCATTCATGATTTGGATTCATGATTTGATCATGATTCATGATATCATGATTCAATTCATGATTCATGATTCATTAGATTCATGATTCTATTCATGATTATGTTTAATTCATGATTTATTCATGATTGATTCATGATTCATGATTCATGATTCAATTCATGATTCATGATTCGATTCATGATTCAATTCATGTTTCATGATTCATGATTCACGATTAATGATTTAATTCATGATTTATGATTCAATTCATGATTCGATTCCTGATTAAAATCATGATTCATGATTCAATTCATGATTCATGATTCATGATTCAATTCATGATTCATGATTCATGATTCAATTTATGATTCGTGATTCATGATTCAATTCATGATTCATGATTCATGATTCAATTCATGATTCAATTCTTGAATCATGATTCATGATTCAATTCATGATTCATGATTCAATTCATGATTCATGATTCAATTCATGATTCATAATTCATGATTCATGATTAAATTCATGATTCATGATTCGATTAATGATTTATGATTCAATTCATGATTCAATTCTTGATTCATGATTCGATTCAGGATTCATGATTCATGATTCAATTTATGATTCATAATTCATGATTCGATTCATGATTCATGATTCAATTCATGATTCATGTTTCATGATTCATGATTCATGATTCATGATTCAATTCATGATTCATGATTCATGATTCGATTCATGATTCATGATTCAATTCATGATTCATGTTTCATGATTCATGATTCAATTCATGATTCATGATTCATGATTCAATTCATGATTCAATTCATGATTCATAATTCATGATTCTTGATTCAATTCTTGATTCATAATTTATGATTCATGATTCAATTCATGATTCATGATTCATTTCATGATTCATGATTCATGATTCATGATTCACGATTCATGATTCATGATTCAATTCATGATTCATGATTCATGATTTGATTCATGATTCATGATTCATGATTCATGATTTATGATTTATGATTCAATTCATGATTCAAGATTCATGATTCAATTGATGATTCATGATTCATGATTCAATTCATGATTCAAGATTCATGATTCAATTTATGATTCATGATTCATGATTCAAATCATGATTCAATTCATGATTCATAATTCATGATTCATGATTCAATTCACGATTAATGATTCGATTCAAGAATCGTGATTCATGATTCAATTCATGATTCATGATTCATGATTTAATTCATGATTCATGATTCAATTCAGGATTCAATTAATAATTCATGATTCATGATTAAATTTATGATTCATGATTCATGATTTATGATTCAATTCATGATTCATGATTCAATTTATTATTTATGATTCATGATTTAATTCATGATTCATGATTCAATTCATGATTCATGATTCAATTCATAATTCATGATTCATGGTTTGATTTATGATTTATGATTTAATTCATGTTTCATGATACATGATTCATGATTCATGATTCAATTCATGATTCATGATACAATTCATGATTCGATTCCTGATAAAAATCATGATTCATGATTCAATTCATGATTCATGATTCATGATTCAATTCATGATTCATGATTCATGATTCAATTCATGATTCATTATTCAATTCATGATTCAATTCATGATTCATGATTCAATTCATGATTCATGATTCATGATTCAATTCATGATTCATGATTCATGATTCGATTCATGATTCATGATTCAATTCATGATTCAATTCATGATTCAATTCATGATTCTTGATTCAATTCTTGATTCATAATTCATGATTCATGATTCAATTCATGATTCATGATTCATGATTCATGATTCATGATTCATGATTCATGATTAACGATTCATGATTCATGATTCAATTCATGATTCATGATTCATTATTCGATTCATGATTCATGATTCATGATTCATGAATTATGATTCATGATTTAATTCATGATTCAAGATTCATGATTCAATTGATGATTCATGATTCATGATTCAATTCATGATTCAATTTATGATTCAAGATTCATGATTCAATTTATGATTCATGATTCATGATTTAATTCATAAATCATGATTCATGATTCAAATCATGATTCAATTCATGATTCACAATTCATGATTCAATTCATGATTCATGATTCAAATCATGATTCATGATTCAATTCATGATTCATAATTCATGATTCATGATTCAATTCATGATTAATGATTCGATTCAAGAATCGTGATTCATGATTCATGATTCAATTCTTGATTCATAATTCATGATTCATGATTCAATTCATGATTCATGATTCATGATTCGATTCATAATTCATGATTCATAATTCAATTCATAATTCATAATTAATGATTCGATTCATGATTCATGATTTAATTCATGATTCATGATTCATGATTCGATTCATGATTCATGATTTATTTCATGATTCGATTCATGATTCAATTCATGATTTGATTCATGATTCATGATTCATGATTCAATTCATGATTCATAAATCATAATTCATGATTCAATTCATGATTCATGATTTAATTCATGATTCGATTCATGATTTAATTCATGATTTGATTCATGATTCATGATTCATGCTTCAATTCATGATTCATGATTCGATTCATGATTCAATTCATGTTTCATGATTCATGATTCACGATTAATGATTTAATTCATGATTTATGATTCAATTCATGATTCGATTCCTGATTAAAATCATGATTCATGATTCAATTCATGATTCATGATTCATGATTCAATTCATGATTCATGATTCATGATTCAATTTATGATTCGTGATTCATGATTCAATTCATGATTCATGATTCATGATTCAATTCATGATTCAATTCTTGAATCATGATTCATGATTCAATTCATGATTCATGATTCAATTCATGATTCATGATTCAATTCATGATTCATAATTCATGATTCATGATTAAATTCATGATTCATGATTCGATTAATGATTTATGATTCAATTCATGATTCAATTCTTGATTCATGATTCGATTCAGGATTCATGATTCATGATTCAATTTATGATTCATAATTCATGATTCGATTCATGATTCATGATTCAATTCATGATTCATGTTTCATGATTCATGATTCATGATTCATGATTCAATTCATGATTCATGATTCATGATTCGATTCATGATTCATGATTCAATTCATGATTCATGTTTCATGATTCATGATTCAATTCATGATTCATGATTCATGATTCAATTCATGATTCAATTCATGATTCATAATTCATGATTCTTGATTCAATTCTTGATTCATAATTTATGATTCATGATTCAATTCATGATTCATGATTCATTTCATGATTCATGATTCATGATTCATGATTCACGATTCATGATTCATGATTCAATTCATGATTCATGATTCATGATTTTGATTCATGATTCATGATTCATGATTCATGATTTATGATTTATGATTCAATTCATGATTCAAGATTCATGATTCAATTGATGATTCATGATTCATGATTCAATTCATGATTCAAGATTCATGATTCAATTTATGATCATGATTCATGATTCAAATCATGATTCAATTCATGATTCATAATTCATGATTCATGATTCAATTCACGATTAATGATTCGATTCAAGAATCGTGATTCATGATTCAATTCATGATTCATGATTCATGATTTAATTCATGATTCATGATTCAATTCAGGATTCAATTAATAATTCATGATTCATGATTAAATTTATGATTCATGATTCATGATTTATGATTCAATTCATGATTCATGATTCAATTTATTATTTATGATTCATGATTTAATTCATGATTCATGATTCAATTCATGATTCATGATTCAATTCATAATTCATGATTCATGGTTTGATTTATGATTTATGATTTAATTCATGTTTCATGATACATGATTCATGATTCATGATTCAATTCATGATTCATGATACAATTCATGATTCGATTCCTGATAAAAATCATGATTCATGATTCAATTCATGATTCATGATTCATGATTCAATTCATGATTCATGATTCATGATTCAATTCATGATTCATTATTCAATTCATGATTCAATTCATGATTCATGATTCAATTCATGATTCATGATTCATGATTCAATTCATGATTCATGATTCATGATTCGATTCATGATTCATGATTCAATTCATGATTCATGATTCAATTCATGATTCAATTCATGATTCAATTCATGATTCTTGATTCAATTCTTGATTCATAATTCATGATTCATGATTCAATTCATGATTCATGATTCATGATTCATGATTCATGATTCATGATTCATGATTCACGATTCATGATTCATGATTCAATTCATGATTCATGATTCATTATTCAATTCATGATTCATGATTCATGATTCATGAATTATGATTCATGATTTAATTCATGATTCAAGATTCATGATTCAATTGATGATTCATGATTCATGATTCAATTCATGATTCAATTTATGATTCAAGATTCATGATTCAATTTATGATTCATGATTCATGATTTAATTCATAAATCATGATTCATGATTCAAATCATGATTCAATTCATGATTCACAATTCATGATTCAATTCATGATTCATGATTCAAATCATGATTCATGATTCAATTCATGATTCATAATTCATGATTCATGATTCAATTCATGATTAATGATTCGATTCAAGAATCGTGATTCATGATTCATGATTCAATTCTTGATTCATAATTCATGATTCATGATTCAATTCATGATTCATGATTCATGATTCGATTCATAATTCATGATTCATAATTCAATTCATAATTCATAATTAATGATTCGATTCATGATTCATGATTTAATTCATGATTCATGATTCATGATTCGATTCATGATTCATGATTTATTTCATGATTCGATTCATGATTCAATTCATGATTTGATTCATGATTCATGATTCATGATGTCAATTCATGATTCATAAATCATAATTCATGATTCAATTCATGATTCATGATTTAATTCATGATTCGATTCATGATTTAATTCATGATTTCATTCATGATTCATGATTCATGCTTCAATTCATGATTCATGATTCGATTCATGATTCAATTCATGTTTCATGATTCATGATTCACGATTAATGATTTAATTCATGATTTATGATTCAATTCATGATTCGATTCCTGATTAAAATCATGATTCATGATTCAATTCATGATTCATGATTCATGATTCAATTCATGATTCATGATTCATGATTCAATTTATGATTCGTGATTCATGATTCAATTCATGATTCATGATTCATGATTCAATTCATGATTCAATTCTTGAATCATGATTCATGATTCATGATTCAATTCATGATTCATGATTCAATTCATGATTCATGATTCAATTCATGATTCATGATTCAATTCATGATTCATAATTCATGATTCATGATTAAATTCATGATTCATGATTCGATTAATGATTTATGATTCAATTCATGATTCAATTCTTGATTCATGATTCGATTCAGGATTCATGATTCATGATTCAATTTATGATTCATAATTCATGATTCGATTCATGATTCATGATTCAATTCATGATTCATGTTTCATGATTCATGATTCATGATTCATGATTCAATTCATGATTCATGATTCATGATTCGATTCATGATTCATGATTCAATTCATGATTCATGTTTCATGATTCATGATTCAATTCATGATTCATGATTCATGATTCAATTCATGATTCAATTCATGATTCATAATTCATGATTCTTGATTCAATTCTTGATTCATAATTTATGATTCATGATTCAATTCATGATTCATGATTCATTTCATGATTCATGATTCATGATTCATGATTCACGATTCATGATTCATGATTCAATTCATGATTCATGATTCATGATTTGATCATGATTCATGATTCATGATTTATGATTTATGATTCAATTCATGATTCAAGATTCATGATTCAATTGATGATTCATGATTCATGATTCAATTCATGATTCAAGATTCATGATTCAATTTATGATTCATGATTCATGATTCAAATCATGATTCAATTCATGATTCATAATTCATGATTCATGATTCAATTCACGATTAATGATTCGATTCAAGAATCGTGATTCATGATTCAATTCATGATTCATGATTCATGATTTAATTCATGATTCATGATTCAATTCAGGATTCAATTAATAATTCATGATTCATGATTAAATTTATGATTCATGATTCATGATTTATGATTCAATTCATGATTCATGATTCAATTTATTATTTATGATTCATGATTTAATTCATGATTCATGATTCAATTCATGATTCATGATTCAATTCATAATTCATGATTCATGGTTTGATTTATGATTTATGATTTAATTCATGTTTCATGATACATGATTCATGATTCATGATTCAATTCATGATTCATGATACAATTCATGATTCGATTCCTGATAAAAATCATGATTCATGATTCAATTCATGATTCATGATTCATGATTCAATTCATGATTCATGATTCATGATTCAATTCATGATTCATTATTCAATTCATGATTCAATTCATGATTCATGATTCAATTCATGATTCATGATTCAATTAATGATTTATGATTCAATTTATGATTCAATTCATGATTCATGATTTGATTCATGATTCCTGTATCATGATTCAATTCATGATTCATGATTCATGATTCAATTCATGATTCATGATTCAATTCATGATGCATGATTCAATTCATGATTCATGATTCATGATTCAATTCAGGATTCATGATTCAATTGATGATTCATGATGCATGATTCAATTTATGATTCGTGATTCATGATTCATGATTCAATTGATGCTTCATGATTCATGATTCAATTCATGATTCAATTCTTGAATCATGATTCATGATTCATGATTCAATTCATGATTCATGATTCAATTCATGATTCATAATTCATGATTCATTATTCAATTCATGATTCATGATTCGATTAATGATTCATGATTAAATTCATGATTCAATTCTTGATTCATGATTCAATTCATGATTCAATTCTTGATTCATAATTCGATTCATGATTCATGATTCATGATTCAATTTATGATTCATAATGCATGATTCGATTCATGATTCATGTTTCATGATTCATAATTGAATTCAAGATTCATGATTCATGATTCAATTCATGATTCATGATTCATGATTCGATTCATGATTCATGATTCAATTCATGATTCATGATTCAATTCATGATTCAATTCATGATTCAATTAATGATTCTTGATTCAATTCTTGATTCATAATTCATGATTCTTGATTCAATTCATGATTCATGATTCATGATTCATGATTCATGATTCATGATTCACGATTCATGATTCATGATTCAATTCATGATTCATGATTCATTATTCGATTCATGATTCATGATTCATGAATTATGATTCATGATTTAATTCATGATTCAAGATTCATGATTCAATTGATGATTTATAATTCATGATTCATGATTCATGATTCAATTTATGATTCAAGATTCATGATTCAATTTATGATTCATGATTCATGATTTAATTCATAAATCATGATTCATGATTCAAATCATGATTCAATTAATGATTCACAATTCATGATTCAATTCATGATTCATGATTCAAATCATGATTCATGATTCAATTCATGATTCATAATTCATGATTCATGATTCAATTCATGATTAATGATTCGATTCAAGAATCGTGATTCATGATTCGATTCATGATTCATGATTCATGATTCAATTCTTGATTCATAATTCATGATTCATGATTCAATTCATGATTCATGATTCATGATTCGATTCATAATTCATGATTCATAATTCAATTCATAATTCATAATTAATGATTCGATTCATGATTCATGATTTAATTCATGATTCATGATTCAATTCATGATTCATGATTCAAGATTGTATTCATGATTCAATTCATGATTCATGATTCAATTTAAGATTCATGATTAATGATTCATGATTCATGATTCAATTCATGATTCATGATTCAATTCATGATTCAATTCATGATTCAATTCATGATTCATGATTCATGATTCAATTCATGATTCATGATTCAATTCATGATTCATGATTCAAGATTGTATTCATGATTCAATTCATGATTCATGATTCAATTTAAGATTCATGATTAATGATTCATGATTCATGATTCAATTCATGATTCATGATTCAATTCATGATTCAATTCATGATTCAATTCATGATTCATGATTCATGATTCAATTCATGATTCATGATTCAAGATTGAATTCATGATTCAATTCATGATTCATGATTCAATTTAAGATTCATGATTAATGATTCATGATTCATGATTCAATTCATGATTCAATTCATGATTCAATTCATGATTCATGATTCATGATACATGATTCATGATTCATGATTCAATTCATGATTCATGATTCAATTCATGATTCAATTCATGATTCAATTCATGATTCATGATTCATGATTCAATTCATGATTCATAAATCATAATTCATGATTCAATTCATGATTCATGATTTAATTCATGATTCGATTCATGATTCAATTCATGATTTGATTCATGATTCATGATTCATGATTCAATTCATGATTCATAAATCATAATTCATGATTGAATTCATGATTCATGTTTTAATTCATGATTCGATTCATGATTCAATTCATGATTTGATTCATGATTCATGATTCATGCTTCAATTCATGATTCATGATTCGATTCATGATTCAATTCATGTTTCATGATTCATGATTCATGATTAATGATTCAATTCATGATTCGATTCCTGATTAAAATCATGATTCATGATTCAATTCATGATTCATGATTCATGATTCAATTCATGATTCCTGATTCATGATTCATGATTCTATTAATGATTCATGATTCAATTCATGATTCAATTCATGATTCGATTCCTGATTAAAATCATGATTCATGATTCAATTCATGATTCATGATTCATGATTCAATTCATGATTCAATTCATGATTCATGATTCAATTCATGATTTGATTCATGATTCATGCTTCAATTCATGATTCGATTCATGATTCAATTCATGTTTCATGATTCATGATTCATGATTCATGATTCAATTCATGATTCATGATTCAATTCATAATTCGATTCCTGATTAAAATCATGATTCATGATTCAATTCATGATTCATGATTCATGATTCAATTTATGATTCATGATTCATGATTCATGATTCATGATTCAATTCATGATTTATGATTCATGATTCAATTCATGATTCATGATTCAATTCATGATTCAATTCATGATTCATGATTCAATTAATGATTTATGATTTAATTTATGATTCAATTTATGATTCATGATTCGATTCATGATTCCTGTATCATGATTCAATTCATGATTCATGATTCAATTCATGATTCATGATTCGATTCATGATGCATGATTCGATTCAAGATGCATGATTCAATTCATGATTCATGATTCATGATTCAATTCAGGATTCATGATTCAATTCATGATTCATGATTCATGATTCATGATTCGATTCATAATTCATGATTCATAATTCAATTCATAATTCATAATTCATGATTCGATTCATGATTCATGATTTAATTCATGATTCATGATTCATGATTCGATTCATGATTCATGATTCAATTCATGATTCATGATTCATGATTCAATTCATGATTCATGATTCAATTCATGATTCATGATTCAAGATTAAATTCATGATTCAATTCATGATTCATGATTAAATTTATGATTCATGATTAATGATTCATGATTCATGATTCAATTCATGATTCATGATTCAATTCATGATTCAATTCATGATTCAATTCATGATTCATGATTCATGATTCAATTCATGATTCACAAATCATAATTCATGATTCAATTCATGATTCATGATTTAATTCATGATTCGATTCATGATTCAATTCATGATTTGATTCATGATTCATGATTCATGATTCAATTCATGATTCATAAATCATAATTCATGATTCGATTCATGATTCAATTCATGATTTGATTCATGATTCATGATTCATGATTCAATTCATGATTCATAAATCATAATTCATGATTCAATTCATGATTCATGATTTAATTCATGATTCGATTCATGATTTAATTCATGATTTGATTCATGATTCATGATTCATGCTTCAATTCATGATTCATGATTCGATTCATGATTCAATTCATGTTTCATGATTCATGATTCACGATTAATGATTCAATTCATGATTTATGATTCAATTCATGATTCGATTCCTGATTAAAATCATGATTCATGATTCAATTCATGATTCATGATTCATGATTCATGATTCATGATTCAATTCATGATTTATGATTCATGATTCAATTCATGATTCATGATTCAATTCATGATTCAATTCATGATTCATGATTCAATTAATGATTTATGATTTAATTTATGATTCAATTTATGATTCATGATTCGATTCATGATTCCTGTATCATGATTCAATTCATGATTCATGATTCAATTCATGATTCATGATTCGATTCATGATGCATGATTCGATTCAAGATGCATGATTCAATTCATGATTCATGATTCATGATTCAATTCAGGATTCATGATTCAATTCATGATTCATGATTCATGATTCATGATTCGATTCATAATTCATGATTCATAATTCAATTCATAATTCATAATTCATGATTCGATTCATGATTCATGATTTAATTCATGATTCATGATTCATGATTCGATTCATGATTCATGATTCAATTCATGATTCATGATTCATGATTCAATTCATGATTCATGATTCAATTCATGATTCATGATTCAAGATTAAATTCATGATTCAATTCATGATTCATGATTAAATTTATGATTCATGATTAATGATTCATGATTCATGATTCAATTCATGATTCATGATTCAATTCATGATTCAATTCATGATTCAATTCATGATTCATGATTCATGATTCAATTCATGATTCATAAATCATAATTCATGATTCAATTCATGATTCATGATTTAATTCATGATTCGATTCATGATTCAATTCATGATTTGATTCATGATTCATGATTCATGATTCAATTCATGATTCATAAATCATAATTCATGATTCAATTCATGATTCATGATTTAATTCATGATTCGATTCATGATTTAATTCATGATTTGATTCATGATTCATGATTCATGCTTCAATTCATGATTCATGATTCGATTCATGATTCAATTCATGTTTCATGATTCATGATTCACGATTAATGATTCAATTCATGATTTATGATTCAATTCATGATTCGATTCCTGATTAAAATCATGATTCATGATTCAATTCATGATTCATGATTCATGATTCAATTCATGATTCATGATTCATGATTCATGATTCATGATTCATGATTAATGATTCAATTCATGATTCATGATTCATGATTCAATTCATGATTTATGATTCAATTCATGATTCAATTCATGATTCATGATTCAATTAAAGATTTATGATTAAATTTATGATTCAATTCATGATTCATGATTCGATTCATGATTCCTGTATCATGATTCAATTCATGATTCATGATTCATGATTCATGATTCAATTCATGATTCATGATTTATGATTCGATTCATGATGCATGATTCAATTCATGATTCATGATTCATGATTCAATTCAGGATTCATGATTCAATTCATGATTCATGATTCATGATTCAATTTATGATTCGTGATTCATGATTCATGATTCAATTGATGATTCATGATTCATGTTTCAATTCATGATTCAATTCATGATTCAATTCATGATTCATAATTCAATTCATGATTTGATTCATGATTCATGATTCATGCTTCAATTCATGATTCATGATTCGATTCATGATTCAATTCATGTTTCATGATTCATGATTCATGATTCCAAATCATGATTCATGATTCAATTCATGATTCGATTCCTGATTAAAATCATGATTCATTATTCAATTCATGATTCATGATTCATGTTTCAATTCATGATTCATGATTCATGATTCAATTCATGATTTATGATTCAATTCATGATTCAATTCATGATTCAATTCATGATTCATGATTCAATTAATGATTTATGATTAAATTTATGATTCAATTCATGATTCATGATTCGATTCATGATTCCTGTATCATGATTCAATTCATGATTCATGATTCATGATTCATGATTCAATTCATGATTCATGATTCATGATTCGATTCATGATGCATGATTCAATTCATGATTCATGATTCATGATTCAATTCAGGGATTCATGATTCAATTGATGATTCATGATTCATGATTCAATTTATGATTCGTGATTCATGATTCATGATTCAATTGATGATTCATGATTCATGATTCAATTCATGATTCATTCTTGAATCATTATTCATGATTCATGATTCAATTCATGATTCATGATTCAATTCATGATTCATAATTCATGATTCATGATTAAATTCATGATTCATGATTAAATTCATGATTCATGATTCAATTCATGATTCAATTCCTGATTCATGATTCGATTCAGGATTCATGATTAATGATTCAATTTATGATTCATAATTCATGATTCGATTCATGATTCATGATTCAATTCATGATTCATGTTTCATGATTCATGATTCATGATTCATGATTCAATTCATGATTCATGATTCATGATTCGATTCATGATTCATGATTCAGTTCATGATTCATGTTTCATGATTCATGATTCAATTCATGATTCATGATTCATTATTCAATTCATGATTCATAATTCATGATTCTTGATTCAATTCTTGATTCATAATTTATGATTCATGATTCAATTCATGATTCATGATTCATTTCATGATTCATGATTCATGATTCATGATTCACGATTCATGATTCATGATTCAATTCATGATTCATGATTCAAATCATGATTCATGATTCAATTCATGATTCATAATTCATGATTCATGATTCAATTCATGATTAATGATTCGATTCAAGAATCGTGATTCATGATTCAATTCTTGATTCATAATTCATGATTTATGATTCAATTCATGATTCATGATTCATGATTAGATTCATAATTCATGATTCATAATTCAATTCATAATTCATAATTCATGATTCGATTCATGATTCATGATTTAATTCATGATTCATGATTCATGATTCGATTCATGATTCATGATTCAATTCATGATTCATGATTCATGATTCAATTCATGATTCATGATTCATGATTAAATTCATGATTCAATTCATGATTCATGATTCAATTTATGATTCATGATTAATGATTCATGATTCATGATTCAATTCATGATTCATGATTCAAGATTAAATTCATGATTCAATTCATGATTCAATTCATGATTCAATTCATGATTCAATTCATGATTCATGATTCATGATACATGATTCATGATTCATGATTCAATTCATGATTCATGATTCATGATTCAATTCATGATTCAATTCATGATTCATGATTCATGATTCAATTCATGATTCATAAATCATAATTCATGATTCAATTCATGATTCATGATTTAATTCATGATTCGATTCATCATTCAATTCATGATTTGATTCATGATTCATGATTCATGATTCATGATTCATGATTCAATTCATGATTCATAAATCATAATTCATGATTCAATTCATGATTCATGATTTAATTCATGATTCGATTCATGATTTAATACATGATTTGATTCATGATTCATGATTCATGCTTCAATTCATGATTCATGATTCGATTCATGATTCAATTCATGTTTCATGATTCATGATTCACGATTAATGATTCCAATTCATGATTTATGATTCAATTCATGATTCGATTCCTGATTTAAAATCATGATTCATGATTCAATTCATGATTCATGATTCATGATTCAATTCATGATTCATGATTCATGATTCATGATTCATGATTCAATTCATGATTCATGATTCATGATTCAATTCATGATTTATGATTCAATTCATGATTCAATTCATGATTCATGATTCAATTAATGATTTATGATTAAATTTATGATTCAATTCATGATTCATGATTCGATTCATGATTCCTGTATCATGATTCAATTCATGATTCATGATTCATGATTCAATTCATGATTCATGATTCATGATTCAATTCATGATTCATGATTCATGATTAAATTCATGATTCAATTCATGATTCATGATTCAATTTATGATTCATGATTAATGATTCATGATTCATGATTCAATTCATGATTCATGATTCAAGATTAAATTCATGATTCAATTCATGATTCAATTCATGATTCAATTCATGATTCAATTCATGATTCATGATTCATGATACATGATTCATGATTCATGATTCAATTCATGATTCATGATTCAATTCATGATTCAATTCATGATTCAATTCATGATTCATGATTCATGATTCAATTCATGATTCATAAATCATAATTCATGATTCAATTCATGATTCATGATTTAATTCATGATTCGATTCATCATTCAATTCATGATTTGATTCATGATTCATGATTCATGATTCATGATTCATGATTCAATTCATGATTCATAAATCATAATTCATGATTCAATTCATGATTCATGATTTAATTCATGATTCGATTCATGATTTAATACATGATTTGATTCATGATTCATGATTCATGCTTCAATTCATGATTCATGATTCGATTCATGATTCAATTCATGTTTCATGATTCATGATTCACGATTAATGATTCAATTCATGATTTATGATTCAATTCATGATTCGATTCCTGATTAAAATCATGATTCATGATTCAATTCATGATTCATGATTCATGATTCAATTCATGATTCATGATTCATGATTCATGATTAAATTCATGATTCATGATTCATGATTCAATTCATGATTTATGATTCAATTCATGATTCAATTCATGATTCATGATTCAATTAATGATTTATGATTAAATTTATGATTCAATTCATGATTCATGATTCGATTCATGATTCCTGTATCATGATTCAATTCATGATTCATGATTCATGATTCATGATTCAATTCATGATTCATGATTCATGATTCGATTCATGATGCATGATTCAATTCATGATTCATGATTCATGATTCCAATTCAGGATTCAATGATTCAATTCATGATTCATGATTCATGATTCAATTTATGATTCGTGATTCATGATTCATGATTCAATTGATGATTCATGATTCATGATTCGATTCATGATTCTTGATTCAATTCTTGATTCATAATTTATGATTCATGATTCAATTCATGATTCATGATTCATTTCATGATTCATGATTCATGATTCATGATTCACGATTCATGATTCATGATTCAATTCATGATTCATGATTCAAATCATGATTCATGATTCAATTCATGATTCATAATTCATGATTCATGATTCAATTCATGATTAATGATTCGATTCAAGAATCGTGATTCATGATTCAATTCTTGATTCATAATTCATGATTTATGATTCAATTCATGATTCATGATTCATGATTAGATTCATAATTCATGATTCATAATTCAATTCATAATTCATAATTCATGATTCGATTCATGATTCATGATTTAATTCATGATTCATGATTCATGATTCGATTCATGGATTCATGATTCAATTCATGATTCATGATTCATGATTCAATTCATGATTCATGATTCATGATTAAATTCATGATTCAATTCATGATTCATGATTCAATTTATGATTCATGATTAATGATTCATGATTCATGATTCAATTCATGATTCATGATTCAAGATTAAATTCATGATTCAATTCATGATTCAATTCATGATTCAATTCATGATTCAATTCATGATTCATGATTCATGATACATGATTCATGATTCATGATTCAATTCATGATTCATGATTCAATTCATGATTCAATTCATGATTCAATTCATGATTCATGATTCATGATTCAATTCATGATTCATAAATCATAATTCATGATTCAATTCATGATTCATGATTTAATTCATGATTCGATTCATCATTCAATTCATGATTTGATTCATGATTCATGATTCATGATTCATGATTCATGATTCAATTCATGATTCATAAATCATAATTCATGATTCAATTCATGATTCATGATTTAATTCATGATTCGATTCATGATTTAATACATGATTTGATTCATGATTCATGATTCATGCTTCAATTCATGATTCATGATTCGATTCATGATTCAATTCATGTTTCATGATTCATGATTCACGATTAATGATTCAATTCATGATTTATGATTCAATTCATGATTCGATTCCTGATTAAAATCATGATTCATGATTCAATTCATGATTCATGATTCATGATTCAATTCATGATTCATGATTCATGATTCATGATTCATGATTCAATTCATGATTCATGATTCATGATTCAATTCATGATTTATGATTCAATTCATGATTCAATTCATGATTCATGATTCAATTAATGATTTATGATTAAATTTATGATTCAATTCATGATTCATGATTCGATTCATGATTCCTGTATCATGATTCAATTCATGATTCATGATTCATGATTCATGATTCAATTCATGATTCATGATTGATGATTCGATTCATGATGCATGATTCAATTCATGATTCATGATTCATGATTCAATTCAGGATTCATGATTCAATTCATGATTCATGATTCAATTTATGATTCATGATTCATGATTCATGATTCAATTGATGATTCATGATTCATGATTCAATTCATGATTCATGATTCATAATTCATGATTCATTATTCAATTCATGATTCATGATTCGATTAATGATTCATGATTCAATTCATGATTCAATTCTTGATTCATGATTCAATTCATGATTCAATTCTTGATTCATAATTCGATTCATGATTCATGATTCATGATTCAATTTATGATTCATAATGCATGATTCGATTCATGATTCATGTTTCATGATTCATGATTCAATTCATGATTCATGATTCATGATTCAATTCATGATTCATGATTCATGATTCGATTCATGATTCATGATTCAATTCATGATTCATGATTCAATTCATGATTCAATTCATGATTCAATTCATGATTCTTGATTCAATTCTTGATTCATAATTCATGATTCATGATTCAATTCATGATTCATGATTCATGATTCATGATTCATGATTCATGATTCACGATTCATGATTCATGATTCAATTCATGATTCATGATTCATTATTCGATTCATGATTCATGATTCATGATTCATGAATTATGATTCATGATTTAATTCATGATTCAAGATTCATGATTCAATTGATGATTCATGATTCATGATTCAATTCATGATTCAATTTATGATTCAAGATTCATGATTCAATTTATGATTCATGATTCATGATTTAATTCATAAATCATGATTCATGATTCAAATCATGATTCAATTCATGATTCACAATTCATGATTCGATTCATGATTCATGATTCATGATTTAATTCTTGATTCATAATTCATGATTCATGATTCAATTCATGATTCATGATTCATGATTCGATTCATAATTCATGATTCATAATTCAATTCATAATTCATAATTAATGATTTGATTCATGATTCATGATTTAATTCATGATTCATGATTCGATTCATGATTCATGATTCAATTCATGATTCATGATTCATGATTCAATTCATGATTCATGATTCAAGATTGTATTCATGATTCAATTCATGATTCATGATTCAATTTAAGATTCATTATTAATGATTCATGATTCATGATTCAATTCATGATTCATGATTCAATTCATGATTCAATTCATGATTCAATTCATGATTCATGATTCATGATTCAATTCATGATTCATGATTCAAGATTGAATTCATGATTCAATTCATGATTCATGATTCAATTTAAGATTCATGATTAATGATTCATGATTCATGATTCAATTCATGATTCAATTCATGATTCAATTCATGATTCATGATTCATGATACATGATTCATGATTCATGATTCAATTCATGATTCATGATTCAATTCATGATTCAATTCATGATTCAATTCATGATTCAATTCATGATTCATGATTTAATTCATGATTCGATTCATGATTCAATTCATGATTTGATTCATGATTCATGATTCATGATTCAATTCATGATTCATAAATCATAATTCATGATTGAATTCATGATTCATGTTTTAATTCATGATTCGATTCATGATTCAATTCATGATTTGATTCATGATTCATGATTAATGATTCAATTCATGATTCGATTCCTGATTAAAATCATGATTCATGATTCAATTCATGATTCATGATTCATGATTCAATTCATGATTCCTGATTCATGATTCATGATTCTATTAATGATTCATGATTCAATTCATGATTCAATTCATGATTCGATTCCTGATTAAAATCATGATTCATGATTCAATTCATGATTCATGATTCATGATTCAATTCATGATTCAATTCATGATTCATGATTCAATTCATGATTCGATTCATGATTCAATTCATGTTTCATGATTCATGATTCATGATTCATGATTCAATTCATGATTCATGATTCAATTCATAATTCGATTCCTGATTAAAATCATGATTCATGATTCAATTCATGATTCATGATTCATGATTCATGATTCAATTCATGATTCATGATTCATGATTCATGATTCATGATTCAATTCATGATTTATGATTCATGATTCAATTCATGATTCATGATTCAATTCATGATTCAATTCATGATTCATGATTCAATTAATGATTTATGATTTAATTTATGATTCAATTTATGATTCATGATTCGATTCATGATTCCTGTATCATGATTCAATTCATGATTCATGATTCAATTCATGATTCATGATTCGATTCATGATGCATGATTCGATTCAAGATGCATGATTCAATTCATGATTCATGATTCATGATTCAATTCAGGATTCATGATTCAATTCATGATTCATGATTCATGATTCATGATTCGATTCATAATTCATGATTCATAATTCAATTCATAATTCATAATTCATGATTCGATTCATGATTCATGATTTAATTCATGATTCATGATTCATGATTCGATTCATGATTCATGATTCAATTCATGATTCATGATTCATGATTCAATTCATGATTCATGATTCAATTCATGATTCATGATTCAAGATTAAATTCATGATTCAATTCATGATTCATGATTAAATTTATGATTCATGATTAATGATTCATGATTCATGATTCAATTCATGATTCATGATTCAATTCATGATTCAATTCATGATTCAATTCATGATTCATGATTCATGATTCAATTCATGATTCATAAATCATAATTCATGATTCAATTCATGATTCATGATTTAATTCATGATTCGATTCATGATTCAATTCATGATTTGATTCATGATTCATGATTCATGATTCAATTCATGATTCATAAATCATAATTCATGATTCAATTCATGATTCATGATTTAATTCATGATTCGATTCATGATTTAATTCATGATTTGATTCATGATTCATGATTCATGCTTCAATTCATGATTCATGATTCGATTCATGATTCAATTCATGTTTCATGATTCATGATTCACGATTAATGATTCAATTCATGATTTATGATTCAATTCATGATTCGATTCCTGATTAAAATCATGATTCATGATTCAATTCATGATTCATGATTCATGATTCAATTCATGATTCATGATTCATGATTCATGATTCATGATTAATGATTCAATTCATGATTCATGATTCATGATTCAATTCATGATTTATGATTCAATTCATGATTCAATTCATGATTCATGATTCAATTAAAGATTTATGATTAAATTTATGATTCAATTCATGATTCATGATTCGATTCATGATTCCTGTATCATGATTCAATTCATGATTCATGATTCATGATTCATGATTAAATTCATGATTCATGATTCATGATTCGATTCATGATGCATGATTCAATTCATGATTCATGATTCATGATTCAATTCAGGATTCATGATTCAATTCATGATTCATGATTCATGATTCAATTTATGATTCGTGATTCATGATTCATGATTCAATTGATGATTCATGATTCATGTTTCAATTCATGATTCAATTCTTGAATCATGATTCATGATTTATGATTTAATTCATGATTCAATTCATGATTCAATTCATGATTCATAATTCAATTCATGATTTGATTCATGATTCATGATTCATGCTTCAATTCATGATTCATGATTCGATTCATGATTCAATTCATGTTTCATGATTCATGATTCATGATTCAAATCATGATTCATGATTCAATTCATGATTCGAATCCTGATTAAAATCATGATTCATGATTCAATTCATGATTCATGATTCATGTTTCTATTCATGATTCATGATTCATGATTCAATTCATGATTTATGATTCAATTCATGATTCAATTCATGATTCAATTCATGATTCATGATTCAATTAATGATTTATGATTAAATTTATAATTCAATTCATGATTCATGATTCGATTCATGATTCCTGTATCATGATTCAATTCATGATTCATGATTCATGATTCATGATTCAATTCATGATTCATGATTCATGATTCGATTCATGATGCATGATTCAATTCATGATTCATGATTCATGATTCAATTCAGGATTCATGATTCAATTGATGATTCATGATTCATGATTCAATTTATGATTCGTGATTCATGATTCATGATTCAATTGATGATTCATGATTCATGATTCAATTCATGATTCAATTCTTGAATCATGATTCATGATTCATGATTCAATTCATGATTCATGATTCAATTCATGATTCATAATTCATGATTCATGATTAAATTCATGATTCATGATTAAATTCATGATTCATGATTCAATTCATGATTCAATTCCTGATTCATGATTCGATTCAGGATTCATGATTAATGATTCAATTTATGATTCATAATTCATGATTCGATTCATGATTCATGATTCAATTCATGATTCATGTTTCATGATTCATGATTCATGATTCATGATTCAATTCATGATTCATGATTCATGATTCGATTCATGATTCATGATTCAATTCATGATTCATGTTTCATGATTCATGATTCAATTCATGATTCATGATTCATTATTCAATTCATGATTCATAATTCATGATTCTTGATTCAATTCTTGATTCATAATTTATGATTCATGATTCAATTCATGATTCATGATTCATGATTCAAATCATGATTCATGATTCAATTCATGATTCATAAATCATGATTCAATTCATGATTAATGATTCGATTCAAGAATCGTGATTCATGATTCAATTCTTGATTCATAATTCATGATTCATGATTCAATTCATGATTCATGATTCATGATTAGATTCATAATTCATGATTCATAATTCAATTCATAATTCATAATTCATGATTCGATTCATGATTCATGATTTAATTCATGATTCATGATTCATGATTCGATTCATGATTCATGATTCAATTCATGATTCATGATTCAATTCATGATTCATGATTCATGATTAAATTCATGATTCAATTCATGATTCATGATTCAATTTATGATTCATGATTAATGATTCATGATTCATGATTCAATTCATGATTCATGATTCAAGATTAAATTCATGATTCAATTCATGATTCAATTCATGATTCAATTCATGATTCATGATTCATGATACATGATTCATGATTCATGATTCAATTCATGATTCATGATTCAATTCATGATTCAATTCATGTTTCAATTCATGATTCATGATTCATGATTCAATTCATGATTCATAAATCATAATTCATGATTCAATTCATGATTCATGATTTAATTCATGATTCGATTCATCATTCAATTCATGATTTGATTTATGATTCATGATTCATGATTCATGATTCAATTCATGATTCATGATTCATGATTCGATTCATGATGCATGATTCAATTCATGATTCATGATTCATGATTCAATTCAGGATTCATGATTCAATTCATGATTCATGATTCATGATTCAATTTATGATTCGTGATTCATGATTCATGATTCAATTGATGATTCATGATTCATGATTCAATTCATGATTCAATTCTTGAATCATGATTCATGATTCATGATTCAATTCATGATTCAATTCATGATTCAATTCATGATTCATGATTCAATTCATGATTTGATTCATGATTCATGATTCATGCTTCAATTCATGATTCATGATTCGATTCATGATTCAATTCATGTTTCATGATTCATGATTCATGATTCAATTCATGATTCATGATTCAATTCATGATTCGATTCCTGATTAAAATCATGATTCATGATTCAATTCATGATTCATGATTCATGATTCAATTCATGATTCATGATTCATGATTCAATTCATGATTTATGATTCAATTCATGATTCAATTCATGATTCAATTCATGATTCATGATTCAATTAATGATTTATGATTAAATTTATGATTCAATTCATGATTCATGATTCGATTCATGATTCCTGTATCATGATTCAATTCATGATTCATGATTCATGGTTCAATTCATGATTCATGATTCATGATTCGATTCATGATGCATGATTCAATTCATGATTCATGATTCATGATTCAATTCAGGATTCATGATTCAATTCATGATTCATGATTCATGATTCAATTTATGATTCGTGATTCATGATTCATGATTCAATTGATGATTCATGATTCATGATTCAATTCATGATTCAATTCTTGAATCATGATTCATGATTCATGATTCAATTCATGATTCATGATTCAATTCATGATTCATGATTCAATTCATGATTCATAATTCATGATTCATGATTAAATTCATGATTCATGATTCGATTAATGATTTATGATTCAATTCATGATTCAATTCTTGATTCATGATTCGATTCAGGATTCATGATTAATGATTCAATTTATGATTCATAATTCATGATTCGATTCATGATTCATGATTTCATTCATGATTCATGTTTCATGATTCATGATTCATGATTCATGATTCATGATTCAATTCATGATTCATGATTCATGATTCGATTCATGATTCATGATTCAATTCATGATTCATGATTCATGATTCGATTCATGATTCATGATTCAATTCATGATTCATGTTTCATGATTCATGATTCAATTCATGATTCATGATTCATGATTCAATTCATGATTCAATTCATGATTCATAATTCATGATTCTTGATTCAATTCTTGATTCATAATTTATGATTCATGATTCAATTCATGATTCATGATTCATTTCTTGATTCATGATTCATGATTCATGATTCATGATTTATGATTCATGATTCAATTCATGATTCAAGATTCATGATTCAATTGATGATTCATGATTCATGATTCAATTCATGATTCAATTCATGATTCAAGATTCATGATTCAATTTATGATTCATGATTCATGATTCATTTCATGATTCATGATTCATGATTCATGATTCAATTCATGATTAATGATTTGATTCAAGAATTGTGATTCATGATTCAATTCATGATTCATGATTCATGATTTAATTCATGATTCATGATTCATGACTCAATTCAGGATTCAATTAATGATTCATGATTCATGATTAAATTTATGATTCATGATTCATGATTTATGATTCAATTCATGATTCATGATTCAATTTATTATTTATGATTCATGATTCAATTCATGATTCAAGATTCAAGATTCAATTGATGATTCATGATTCATGATTCAATTCATGATTCAATTCATGATTCAAGAATCATGATTCAATTTATTATTCATGATTCATGATTCAATTCATGATTCATAATTCATGATTCATGATTCAATTCATGATTAATGATTCGATTCAAGAATCGTGATTCATGATTCAATTCATGATTCATGATTCATGATTTAATTCATGATTCATGATTCATGATTCAATTCAGGATTCAATTAATGATTCATGATTCATGATTAAATTTATGATTCATGATTCATGATTCATGATTTATGATTCAATTCATGATTCATGATTCAATTTATTATTTATGATTCATGATTTTATTCATGATTCATGATTCATGATTCAATTCATGATTCATGATTCAAGATTCAAGATTCATGATTCAATTCATGATTCATGATTCATGGTTTGATTTATGATTTATGATTTAATTCATGTTTCATGATTCATGATTCATGATTCATGATTCTATTCATGATTCATGATTCAACTCATGATTTGATTCCCGATTAAAATCATGATTCATGATTCAATTCATGATTCATGATTCATGATTCAATTCATGATTCATGATTCATGATTCATGATTCATGATTCAATTCATGATTCATGATTCAATTCATGATTCATGATTCAATTCATGATTCATGATTCAATTAATGATTTATGATTCAATTTATGATTCAATTCATGATTCCTGTATCATGATTCAATTCATGATTCATGATTCAATTCATGATCCATGATTCGATTCATGATGCATGATTCAATTCATGATTCATGATTCATGATTCAATTCAGGATTCATGATTCAATTGATGATTCTTGATTCATGATTCAATTTATGATTCGTTATTCATGATTCATGATTGAATTGATGATTAATGATTCATGATTCAATTCATGATTCAATTCTTGAATCATGATTCATGATTCATGATTCATGATTTAATTTATGATTCATAATTCATGATTCATGATTCAATTCATGATTCATGATTCGATTAATGATTCATGATTCAATTCATGATTCAATTCTTGATTCATGATTCAATTCATGATTCAATTCTTGATTCATGATTCGATTCATGATTCATGATTCATGATTCAATTTATGATTCATAATGCATGATTCGACTCATGATTCATGTTTCATGATTCATGATTCAATTCATGATTCATGATTCATGATTCGATTCATGATTCATGATTCAATTCATGATTCATGATTCATGATTCAATTCATGATTCAATTCATGATTCAATTCATGATTCTTGATTCAATTCTTGATTCATAATTCATGATTCATGAGTCAATTCATGATTCATGATTCATGATTCATGATTCTCGATTCATGATTCATGATTCAATTCATGATCCATGATTCGATTCATGATGCATGATTCAATTCATGATTCATGATTCATGATTCAATTCAGGATTCATGATTCAATTGATGATTCTTGATTCATGATTCAATTTATGATTCGTTATTCATGATTCATGATTGAATTGATGATTAATGATTCATGATTCAATTCATGATTCAATTCTTGAATCATGATTCATGATTCATGATTCAATTCATGATTCATGATTTAATTTATGATTCATAATTCATGATTCATGATTCAATTCATGATTCATGATTCGATTAATGATTCATGATTCAATTCATGATTCAATTCTTGATTCATGATTCAATTCATGATTCAATTCTTGATTCATGATTCGATTCATGATTCATGATTCATGATTCGATTCATGATTCATGATTCATGATTCAATTTATGATTCATAATGCATGATTCGACTCATGATTCATGTTTCATGATTCATGATTCAATTCATGATTCATGATTCATGATTCATGATTCTCGATTCATGATTCATGATTCAATTCATGATTCATGATTCATGATTCGATTCATGATTCATGATTCATGATTTATGATTCATGATTTAATTCATGATTCAAGATTCATGATTCAATTGATGATTCATGATTCATGATTCAATTCATGATTCAATTCATGATTCAAGATTCATGATTCAATTTATGATTCATGATTCATGATTCAATTCATGATTCATGATTCATGATTCAAATCATGATTCATGATTCAATTCATGATTCATAATTCATGATTCATGATTCAATTCATGATTCATGATTCGATTCAAGAATCGTGATTCATGATTCGATTCATGATTTATGATTCATGATTCAATTCTTGATTCATAATTCATGATTCATGATTCAATTCATGATTCATGATTCATGATTCGATTCATAATTCATGATTCATAATTCAATTCATAATTCATAATTAATGATTCGATTCATGATTCATGATTTAATTCATGATTCATGATTCTTGATTCGATTCATGATTCATGATTCAATTCATAATTCATGATTCATGATTCAATTCATGATTCATGATTCAAGATTGAATTCATGATTCAATTCATGATTCATGATTCAATTTAAGATTCATGATTAATGATTCATGATTCATGATTCAATTCATGATTCATGATTCAAATTATGATTCAATTCATGATTCAATTCATGATTCATGATTCATGATACATGATTCATGATTCAATTCATGATTCATGATTCAATTCATGATTCAATTCATGATTCATGATTCATGATTCAATTCATGATTCATAAATCATAATTCATGATTCAATTCATGATTCATGATTTAATTCATGATTCGATTCATGATTCAATTCATGATTTGATTCATGATTCATGATTCATGCTTCAATTCATGATTCATGATTCGATTCATGATTCAATTCATGTTTCATGATTCATGATTCATGATTAATGATTCAATTCATGATTCGATTCCTGATTAAAATCATGATTCATGATTCAATTCATGATTCATGATTCATGATTCAATTCATGATTCCTGATTCATGATTCATGATTCAATTCATGATTCATGATTCAATTCATGATTCAATTCATGATTCGATTCATGATTAAAATCATGATTCATGATTCAATTCATGATTCATGATTCATGATTCATGATTCATGATTCATGATTCAATTCATGATTCATGATTCATGATTCAATTCATGATTCAATTCATGATTCATGATTCAATTCATGATTTGATTCATGATTTATGATTCATGCTTCAATTCATGATTCATGATTCGATTCATAATTCAATTTATGATTCGTAATTCATGATTCATGATTCAATTGATGATTCATGATTCATGATTCAATTCATGATTCAATTCTTGAATCATGATTCATGATTTATGATTCAATTCATGATTCATGATTCAATTCATGATTCATGATTCAATTCATGATTCATAATTCATGATTCATGATTCATGATTCGATTAATGATTTATGATTCAATTCATGATTCAATTCTTGATTCATGATTCGATTCAGGATTCATGATTCATGATTCAATTTATGATTCATAATTCATGATTATTGATTCAATTCTTGATTCATAATTCATGATTCATGATTCAATTCATGATTCATGATTCATTTCATGATTCATGATTCATGATTCAATTCATGATTCATGATTCATGATTCAATTCATGATTCAATTCATGATTCATGATTCAATTCATGATTTTATTCATGATTCATGATTCAATTCATGATTCATGATTCAATTCATGATTCAATTCATGATTCATGATTCATGATTCTTGATTTAATTCTTGATTCATAATTCATGATTCATGATTCAATTCATGATTCATGATTCTTGATTCAATTCATGATTCAATTCATGATTCATAATTCATGATTCTTGATTTAATTCTTGATTCATAATTCATGATTCATGATTCAATTCATGATTCATGATTCATTTCATGATTCGTGATTCATGATTCATGATTCACGATTCATGATTCATGATTCAATTCATGATTTATGATTCATGATTTGATTCATGATTTATGATTCATGATTTATGATTCATGATTCAATTTATGATTCATGATTCATGATTCAATTCATGATTCATGATTCATGATTCAAATCATGATTCAATTCATGATTCATAATTCATGATTCATGATTCAATTCATGATTAATGATTCGATTCAAGAATCGTGATTCATGATTCAATTCATGATTCATGATTCATGATTCAATTCATGATTCATGATTCATGATTCAATTCATGATTCATGATTCATGATTCAATTCAGGATTCAATTAATGATTCATGATTCATGATTAAATTTATGATTCATGATTTATGATTCATGATTTATGATTCAATTCATGATTCATGATTCAATTTATGATTTATGATTCATGATTTAATTCATGATTCATGATTCATGATTCAATTCATGATTCATGATTCAATTCATAATTCATGATTCATGATTCAAGATTCAAGATTCATGATTCAATTCATGATTCATGATTCATTGTTTGATTTATGATTTATGATTTATGATTTAATTCATGATTCATGATTCAATTGATGATTCATGATTCCTGATTCAATTCATGATTCAATTCATGATTCATGATTCAATTTATGATTCATGATTCATGATTCAATTCATGATTCATAATTCATGATTCATGATTCATGATTCAATTCATGATAAATGATTCGATTCATGAATCATGATTCATGATTCAATTCATGATTCATGATTCATGATTCAATTCATGATTCAATTTATGATTCATGATTCATAATTCATGATTCATGATTCAATTCATGATTCACAATTCATGATTCTTGATTCAATTCATGATTCATGATTCAATTCATGAATCGATTCCTGATTAAAATCATGAATCGATTCCTGATTAAAATCATGAATCATGATTCAATTCATGATTCATGATTCATGATTCAATTCATGATTCATGATTCATGATTCATGATTCAATTCATGATTCATGATTCATGATTCAATTCATGATTCATGATTCAATTCATGATTCAATTCATGATTCATGATTCGATTAATGATTTATGATTCAATTTATGATTCAATTCATGATTCATGATTCATTAATCATGATTCAATTCATGATTTATGATTCAATTCATGATTCATGATTCAATTCATGATTCATGATTCAATTCATGATTCATAATTCATGATTCATGATTCATGATTCAATTCATGATTCATGATTCAATTCATAATTCATAATTCATGATTCGATTCATGATTCATGATTCAATTCATGATTCATAATTGATGATTCATGATTCAATTCATGATTCATGATTCAATTCATGATTCAATTTATGATTCATGATTCATGATTCGATTCATGATTCATGATTCAATTCATGATTCATGATTCATTATTCATGATTTGATTCATGATTCATGATTCAATTCATGATTCATGATTCGATTCATGATTCTTGATTCATGATTCATGAATTGAATCATAAATCATGAATTAATAATCATGATTCATAAATTGAATCATGATTAATAATTCATGATTTATGATTCAATTCATGATTCATGATTCAATTCATGATTCAATTCATGATTCATAATTCATAATTCATGATTCATGATTCATGATTCAATTCATGATTCATTATTCAATTCATGATTCAATTCATGATTCATGATTTAATTCATGATTCCATTCATGATTCAATTCATGATTTGATTCATGATTCATGATTCAATTCATGATTCATAAATCATAATTCATGATTCAATTCATGATTCATGATTTAATTCATGATTCCATTCATGATTCAATTCATGATTTGATTCATGACTCATGATTCATGCTTCAATTCATGATTCATGATTCACTTCATGATTCAAGATTTATGATTCAATTCATGATTCATGATTCGATTCATGTTTCATGATTCAATTCATAATTCATGATTCATGATTCAATTCATGATTCATGATTCATGATTCAATTCATAATTCATGATTCATGATTCAATTTATGATTCGTGATTCATGATTCAATTCAAGATTCATGATTCATGATTCAATTCATGATTCGATTTATGATTCATGATTCATGATTCAATTCATGATTCATGATTCAATTCATGATTCATGATTCAATTCATGATTCGATTCCTGATTAAAATCATGATTCATGATTCAATTCATGATTCATGATTCAGGATTCATGATTCAATTAATGATTCATGATTCAATTCATGATTCATGATTCAATTCATGATTGGATTCCTGATTAAAATCATGATTTATGATTCAATTCATGATTCATGATTCAATTCATGATTCAAGATTTATGATTCAATTCATGATTCATGATTCGATTCATGTTTCATGATTCAATTCATAATTCATGATTCATGATTCAATTCATGATTCATGATTCATGATTCAATTCATAATTCATGATTCATGATTCAATTTATGATTCGTGATTCATGATTCAATTCATGATTCATGATTCATGATTCAATTCATGATTCGATTTATGATTCATGATTCATGATTCAATTCATGATTCATGATTCAATTCATGATTCGATTCCTGATTAAAATCATGATTCATGATTCAATTCATGATTCATGATTCATGATTCAATTCATGATTCATGATTCATGATTCAATTCATGATTCAATTCATGATTCATGATTCAATTCATGATTCAATTCATGATTCATGATTCGATTCATGATTCCTGTATCATGATTCAATTCATGATTCATGATTCATGATTCAATTCATGATTCATGATTCGATTCATGATTCCTGTATCATGATTGAATTCATGATTCATGATTCATGATTCATGATTCAATTCATGATTCATGATTCATGATTTGATTCATGATGCATGATTCAATTCATGATTCAATTCATGATTCATGATTCGATTAATGATTCTTGTTTCATGATTCATGATTCATGATTCAATTCATGATTCATGATTCAATTTATGATTTATGATTCATGATTCATGATTTAATTGATGATTCATGATTCATGATTCATGATTCAATTTATGATTTATGATTCATGATTCATGATTTAATTGATGATTCATGATTCATGATTCAATTCATGATTCAATTCATGAATCATGATGCATTAATCATGATTCAATTCATGATTCATGATTCAATTCATGATTCATGATGCAATTCATGATTCATAATTCATGATTCATGATTCATGATTTAATTCATGATTCATGATTCAATTCCTAATTCATAATTCATGATTCAATTCATGATTCATGATTCATTATTCGATTAAGGATTTATGATTCAATTCATGATTCAATTCTTGATTCATGATTCGATTCATGATTCATGATTCATGATTCAATTGTTGATTCATAATTCATGATTCATGATTCAATTCATGATTCATGATTCATGATTCAATTCATGATTCATGATTCATGATTCAATTCATAATTCATAATTCATGATTTGATTCATGATTCATGATTCAATTCATGATTTATGATTCATGATTCATGATTCAATTCATGATTCATGATTCAATTCATGATTCATGATTCAATTCATGATTCGATTCCTGATTAAAATCATGATTCATGATTCAATTCATGATTCATGATTCAGGATTCATGATTCAATTAATGATTCATGATTCAATTCATGATTCATGGTTCAATTCATGATTGGATTCCTGATTAAAATCATGATTCATGATTCAATTCATGATTCATGATTCATGATTCAATTCATGATTCATGATTCATGATTCAATTCATGATTCAATTCATGATTCATGATTCAATTCATGATTCAATTCATGATTCATGATTCGATTCATGATTCCTGTATCATGATTCAATTCATGATTCATGATTCATGATTCAATTCATGATTCATGATTCGATTCATGATTCCTGTATCATGATTGAATTCATGATTCATGATTCATGATTCATGATTCAGTTCATGATTCATGATTCATGATTCGATTCATGATGCATGATTCAATTCATGATTCAATTCATGATTCATGATTCAATTCATGATTCATGATTCGATTAATGATTCTTGATTCATGATTCATGATTCATGATTCAATTCATGATTCATGATTCAATTTATGATTTATGATTCATGATTCATGATTTAATTGATGATTCATGATTCATGATTCAATTCATGATTCAATTCATGAATCATGATGCATTAATCATGATTCAATTCATGATTCATGATTCAATTCATGATTCATGATGCAATTCATGATTCATAATTCATGATTCATGATTCATGATTTAATTCATGAATTATGATTCAATTCTTGATTCATGATTCGATTCATGATTCATGATTCATGATTCAATTGTTGATTCATAATTCATGATTCATGATTCAATTCATGATTCATGATTCATGATTCAATTCATGATTCATGATTCAATTCATAATTCATAATTCATGATTTGATTCATGATTCATGATTCAATTCATGATTCATGATTCATGATTCGATTCATGATTCATGATTCATGATTCAATTCATGATTCATGATTCATGATTCAATTCATGATTCATGATTCAATTTATGATTCATGATTAATGATTCATGATTCATGATTCAATTCATGATTCATGATTCAATTCATGATTCATGATTCAATTCATGATTCATGATTCAATTCATGATTCATGATTCATGATTCAATTCATGATTCAATTCATGATTCAATTCATGATTCATGATTCAATTCATGATTCAATTCATGATTCATGATTCGATTCATGATTCCTGTATCATGATTCAATTCATGATTCATGATTCATGATTCATGATTCAATTCATGATTCATGATTCGATTCATGATTCCTGTATCATGATTGAATTCATGATTCATGATTCATGATTCATGATTCATGATTCAATTTATGATTCATGATTCATGATTCGATTCATGATGCATGATTCAATTCATGATTCAATTCATGATTCATGATTCGATTCATGATTCAATTCATGATTCATGATTCAATTCATGATTCATGATTCAATTTATGATTCATGATTAATGATTCATGATTCATGATTCAATTCATGATTCATGATTCATGATTCAATTCATGATTCAATTCATGATTCATGATTCAATTCATGATTCAATTCATGATTCATGATTCGATTCATGATTCCTGTATCATGATTCAATTCATGATTCATGATTCATGATTCATGATTCAATTCATGATTCATGATTCGATTCATGATTCCTGTATCATGATTGAATTCATGATTCATGATTCATGATTCAATTTATGATTCATGATTCATGATTCGATTCATGATGCATGATTCAATTCATGATTCAATTCATGATTCATGATTCGATTCATGATTCCTGTATCATGATTCAATTCATGATTCATGATTCATGATTCATGATTCGATTAATAATTCTTGATTCATGATTCATGATTCATGATTCAATTCATGATTCATGATTCAATTTATGATTTGTGATTCATGATTCATGATTTAATTGATGATTCATGATTTATGATTCAATTCATGATTCAATTCATGAATCATGATTCATTAATCATGATTCAATTCATGATTCATGATTCAATTCATGATTCATGATGCAATTCATGATTCATAATTCATGATTCATGATTCATGATTTAATTCATGATTCAATTCCTAATTCATAATTCATGATTCGATTCATGATTCATGATTCATTATTCGATTAATGATTTATGATTCAATTCATGATCTAATTCTTGATTCATGATTCGATTCATGATTCATGATTCATGATTCAATTGTTGATTCATAATTCATAATTCATGATTCAATTCATGATTCATGATTCATGATTCAATTCATGATTCATGATTCAATTCATAATTCATATTTCATGATTTGATTCATGATTCATGATTCAATTCATGATTCATGATTCATGATTTGATTCATGATTCATGATTCATGATTCAATTCATGATTCATGATTCAATTTATGATTCATGATTAATGATTCATGATTCATGATTCAATTCATAATTCATGATTCAATTCATGATTCAATTCATGATTCATGATTCAATTTATGATTCATGATTAATGATTCATGATTCATGATTCAATTCATGATTCATGATTCAATTCATGATTCAATTCATGATTCAATTCATGATTCATGATTCATGATACATGATTCATGATTCAATTCATGATTCATGATTCATTAATCATGATTCAATTCATGATTCATGATTCAATTCATGATTCATGATTCAATTCATGATTCAATTCATGATTCATGATTCAATTCATGATTCAATTCATGATTCATGATTCATGATACATGATTCATAATTCAATTCATGATTCATGATTCTTTAATCATGATTCAATTCATGATTCATGATTCAATTCATGATTCATGATTCAATTCATGATTCATAATTCATGATTCATGATTCATGATTCAATTCATGATTCATGATTCATGATTCAATTCCTAATTCATAATTCATGATTCGATTCATGATTCATGATTCATGATTCGATTAATGATTTATGATTCAATTCATGATTAAATTCTTGATTCATGATTCAATTCATGATTCATGATTCATGATTCAATTGTTGATTCATAATTCATGATTCATGATTCAATTCATGATTCATGATTCATGATTCGATTCATGATTCATGATTCATGAATCAATTCATAATTCATAATTCATGATTTGATTCATGAATCATGATTCAATTCATGATTCATGATTCATGATTCGATTCATGATTCATGATTTATGATTCAATTCATAATTCATAATTCATGATTTGATTCATGATTCATGATTCAATTCATGATTCATGATTCATGATTCAATTCATAATTCATAATTCATGATTTGATTCATGATTCATGATTCAATTCATGATTCATGATTCATGATTCGATTCATGATTCATGATTCATGATTCAATTCATGATTCATGATTCAAGATTAAATTCATGATTCAATTCATGATTCATGATTCAATTTATGATTCATGATTAATGATTCACGATTCATGATTCAATTCATGATTCATGATTCAATTCATGATTCAATTCATGATTCAAATCATGATTCATGATTCATGATACATGATTCAAGATTCATGATTCAATTCATAATTCATGATTCAATTCATGATTCAATTCATGATTCATGATTCATAATTCAATTCATGATTCATAAATCATAATTCATGATTCGATTCATGATTCAAATCATGATTTGATTCATGATTCGATTCATGATTCAAATCATGATTTGATTCATGATTCATGATTCATGATTCAATTCATGATTCATGATTCAAGATTCAATTCATGATTCATGATTCATGATTCAATTCATGATTCAATTTATGATTCATGATTCATGATTCGATTCATGATTCATGATTCATGATTTAATTTATGATTCATGATTCATGATTCGATTCATGATTCATGATTCAATTCATGATTCATGATTCGATTCATGATTCTTGATTCATGATTCATGATTCATGATTCATGATTCAATTCATGATTCATGATTCAATTTATGATTCATGATTAATGATTCATGATTTATTATTCAATTCATGATTCATGATTTATTATTCAATTCATGATTCATGATTCAATTCATGATTCAATTCATGATTCATGATTCATAATTCATGATTCATGATTCATGATTTAATTCATGATTTAATTCATGATTCATTATTCAATTCATGATTCAATTCATGATTCATGATTTAATTCATGATTCCATTCATGATTCAATTCATGATTTGATTCATGATTCATGATTCAATTCATGATTCATAAATCATAATTCATGATTCAATTCATAATTCATGATTCGTGATTCAATTCATGATTCATGATTCAATTCATAATTCATGATTCATGATTCAATTTATGATTTGTGATTTATGATTCAATTCATGATTCATGATTCAATTCATGATTCGATTTATGATTCATAATTAATGATTCGATTCATGATTCATGATTCATGATTCATGATTCAATTCATGATTCATGATTCAATTTATGATTCATGATTAATGATTCATGAATTATGATTCAATTCATGATTCATGATTCAATTCATGATTCAATTCATGATTCATGATTCATAGTTCATGATTCATGATTTATGATTTAATTCATGATTCATTATTCAATTCATGATTCGATTCATGATTCAATTCATGATTTGATTTATGACTTATGATTCATGCTTCAATTCATGATTCATGATTCAATTCATGAATCAATTCATGATTCATGATTTATGATTCAATTCATGATTCATAATTCATGATTTATGATTCAATTCATGATTCATGATTCAATTCATGTTTCATGATTTAATTCATAATTCATGATTCATGATTCAATTCATTATTCATGATTCATGATTCAATTCATAATTCATGATTCATGATTCAATTTATGATTCGTGATTCATGATTCAATTCATGATTCATGATTCATGATTCAATTCATGATTCAATTTATGATTCATGATTCAATTCATGATTCATGATTCATGATTCAAATAATGATTCATGATTCAATTCATGATTCATGATTCAATTCATGATTCGATTCCTGATTAAAATCATGATTCATGATTCAAGTCATGATTCATGATTCATGATTCAATTCATGATTCAATTCATGATTCATGATTTAATTCATGATTTAATTCATGATTCATGATTCGATTCATGATTCCTGTATCATGATTCAATTCATGATTCATGATTCATGATTCAATTCATGATTCATGATTCATGATTCGATTCATGATGCATGATTCGATTCATGATTCAATTCATGATTTATGATTCGATTCATGATTCCTGTATCATGATTCAATTCATGATTCATGATTCATGATTCAATTCATGATTCATGATTCAATTTATGATTCATGATTAATGATTCATGATTTATGATTCAATTCATGATTCATGATTCAATTCATGATTCAATTCATGATTCATGATTCATAGTTCATGATTCATGATTTATGATTTAATTCATGATTCATTATTCAATTCATGATTCGATTCATGATTCAATTCATGATTTGATTTATGACTTATGATTCATGCTTCAATTCATGATTCATGATTCAATTCATGAATCAATTCATGATTCATGATTTATGATTCAATTCATGATTCATAATTCATGATTCATGATTCAATTCATGATTCATGATTCAATTCATGTTTCATGATTCAATTCATAATTCATGATTCATGATTCAATTCATAATTCATGATTCATGATTCAATTTATGATTCGTGATTCATGATTCAATTCATGATTCATGATTCATGATTCAATTCATGATTCAATTTATGATTCATGATTCAATTCATGATTCATGATTCATGATTCAAATAATGATTCATGATTCAATTCATGATTCATGATTCAATTCATGATTCGATACCTGATTAAAATCATGATTCATGATTCAAGTCATGATTCATGATTCATGATTCAATTCATGATTCAATTCATGATTCATGATTTAATTCATGATTTAATTCATGATTCATGATTCGATTCATGATTCCTGTATCATGATTCAATTCATGATTCATGATTCATGATTCAATTCATGATTCATGATTCATGATTCGATTCATGATGCATGATTCGATTCATGATTCAATTCATGATTTATGATTCGATTCATGATTCCTGTATCATGATTCAATTCATGATTCATGATTCATGATTCAATTCATGATTCTTGATTCATGATTCATGATTCATGATTCAATTTATGATTCAATTCATGATTCATGATTCAATTTATGATTTGTGATTCATGATTCATGATTTAATTGATGATTCATGATTCCTGATTCAATTCATGATTCAATTCATGATTCATGATTCAATTTATGATTCATGATTCATGATTCAATTCATGATTCATGATTCAATTCATGATTCATAATTCATGATTCATGATTAATGATTCAATTCATGATAAATGATTTGATTCATGAATCATGATTCATGATTCAATTCATGATTCATGATTCATGATTCAATTCATCATTCAATTTATGATTCATGATTCATAATTCTTGATTCATGATTCATAATTCATGATTCATAATTAAATTCATGATTCATAATTCATGATTCTTGATTCAATTCATAAATCATGATTCAATTCATGATTCGATTCCTGATTAAAATCATGATTCATGATTCAATTCATGAATCATGATTCATGATTCAATTCACGATTCATGATTCATGATTCAATTCATGATTCAATTCATGAATCAATTCATGAATCATGATTCAATTCATTATTCAATTCATGATTCATTATTCGATTAATGATTTATGATTCAATTCATGATTCATGATTCAATTCATGATTCATGATTCATGATTCAATTCATAATTCATAATTCATGATTCGATTCATGATTCATGATTCAATTCATGATTCATAATTCATAATTCATGATTCAATTCATGATTCATAATTCATTATTCATGAGTCGTGATTCATGATTCATTTCATGATTCTTGATTCATAATTCAATTCATGATTCATGATTCATGATTCATGATTCAATTCATGATTCATGATTCAAGATTCAGTTCATGATTCATGATTCATGATTTAATTCATGATTCAATTTATGATTCATGATTCATGATTCGATTCATGATTCATGATTCAATTAATGATTCATGATTCATGATTCATGATTTGATTCATGATTCATGATTCAATTCATGATTCATGATTCGATTCATGATTCTTGATTCTTGATTCATGATTCATGATTCATGATTCAATTCATAATTCATAATTCATGATTCATGATTCATGATTCATTTCATGATTCATTTCATGATTCATGATTCATGATTCAAGATTCAATTCATGATTCATGATTCAAGATTCAATTCATGATTCATGATTCAATTTATGATTCATGATTCATGATTCATGATTTATGATTCAATTCATGATTCATGATTCAATTCATGATTCAATTCATGATTCATTATTCAATTCATGATTCAATTCATGATTCATTATTCAATTCATGATTCAACTCATGATTCATGATTCATGATTAATGATTCAATTCATGATTCATAAATCATAATTCATGATTCAATTCATGATTCATGATTTAATTCATGATTCAATTCATGATTCATGATTTAATTCATGATTCGATTCATGATTCAATTCATGATTTGATTCATGATTCATGATTCAATTCATGATTCATAAATCATAATTCATGATTCATGATTTAATTCATGATTCGATTCATGATTCAATTCATGATTTGATTCATGATTCATGATTCATGCTTAAATTCATGATTTATGATTCAATTCATGATTCATGATTCATGATTTATGATTCAATTCATGATTCATAATTCATAATTTATGATTCAATTTATGATTCATGATTCATGATTCGATTCATGTTTCATGATTCAATTCATAATTCATGATTCATGATTCAATTCATGATTCATGATTCATGATTTAATTCATAATTCATGATTCATGATTCAATTTATGATTCGTGATTCATGATTCAATTCATGATTCATGATTCAATTCATGATTCATGATTCATGATTCATGATTCAAATAATGATTCATGATTCAATTCATGATTCGATTCCTGATTAAAATCATGATTCACGATTCACTTAATGATTCATGATTCAATTCATGATTCATGATTCATGATTCAATTCATGATTCATGATTCAATTCATGATTCAATTCATGATTTAATTCATGATTCAATTCATGATTCATGATTCGATTAATGATTTATGATTCAATTCATGATTCAATTCATGATTCATGATTCGATTCATGATTCCTGTATCATGATTCAATTCATGATTCATGATTCATGATTCATGATTCAATTCATGATTCATGATTCATGATTCGATTCATGATGCATGATTCAATTCATGATTCATGATTCATGATTCATGATTCATGATTCAATTCATGATTCATGATTCAATTTATGATTCGTGATTCATGATTCATTATTTAATTGTTGATTCATGATTCATGATTCAATTCATGATTCATGATTCAATTCATGATTCATGATTCAATTCATGATTCATAATTCATGATTCATGATTCATGATTCAATTCATGATTCATGATTCGATTCATGATTCTTGATTCATGATTCATGATTCATGATTCATGATTCAATTCATAATTCATAATTCATGATTCATGATTCATGATTTATTTCATGATTCATGATTCATGATTCGATTCATGATTCATGATTCAAGATTCAATTCATGATTCATGATTCAAGATTCAATTCATGATTCATGATTCAATTTATGATTCATGATTCATGATTCATGATTTATGATTCAATTCATGATTCATGATTTAATTCATGATTCAATTCATGATTCATTATTCAATTCATGATTCAATTCATGATTCATTATTCAATTCATGATTCAACTCATGATTCATGATTCATGATTAATGATTCAATTCATGATTCATAAATCATAATTCATGATTCAATTCATGATTCATGATTTAATTCATGATTCGATTCATGATTCAATTCATGATTTGATTCATGATTCATGATTCATGATTCAATTCATGATTCATAAATCATAATTCATGATTCATGATTTAATTCATGATTCGATTCATGATTCAATTCATGATTTGATTCATGATTTATGATTCAATTCATGATTCATAATTCATAATTTATGATTTAATTTATGATTCATGATTCATGATTCGATTCATGTTTCATGATTCAATTCATAATTCATGATTCATGATTCAATTCATGATTCATGATTCATGATTCAATTCATAATTCATGATTCATGATTTAATTTATGATTCGTGATTCATGATTCAATTCATGATTCATGATTCATGATTCAATTCATGATTCATGATTCATGATTCATGATTCAAATAATGATTCATGATTCAATTCATGATTCGATTCCTGATTCAATTCATGATTCATGATTCAATTCATGATTCAATTCATGATTCAATTCATGATTCATGATTCAATTCATGATTCAATTCATGATTCATGATTCGATTAATGATTTATGATTCAATTCATGATTCATGATTCGATTCATGATTCCTGTATCATGATTTAATTCATGATTCATGATTCATGATTCATGATTCAATTCATGATTCATGATTCATGATTCGATTCATGATGCATGATTCAATTCATGATTCATGATTCATGATTCATGATTCATGATTCAATTCATGATTCATGATTCAATTCATGATTCATGATTCATGATTCAATTTATGATTCGTGATTCATGAATCATGATTTAATTGATGATTAATGATTCATGATTCAATTCATGATTCATGATTCAATTCATGATTTATGATTCAATTCATGATTCATAATTCATGATTCATGATTCATGATTCAATTCATGATTCATGATTCAATTCATGATTCTTGATTCATGATTCATGATTCATGATTCAATTCATAATTCATAATTCATGATTCATGATTCATGATTCATTTCATGATTCATGATTCGATTCATGATTCATGGTTCAATTCATGATTAATGATTCATGATTCAATTCATGATTCATGATTCAAGATTCAATTGATGATTTAATTCATGATTCATGATTCAATTTATGATTCATGATTCATAATTCATGATTTATGATTCAATTTATGATTCATGATTCAATTCATGATTCAATTCATGATTCATGATTCATGAATCATGATTCATGATTCAATTCATGATTCATTATTCAATTCATGATTCAACTCATGATTCATGATTCATGATTAATGATTCAATTCATGATTCATAAATTATAATTCATGATTCAATTCATGATTCATGATTTAATTCATGATTCGATTCATGATTCAATTCATGATTTGATTCATGATTCATGATTCATGATTCAATTCATGATTCATAAATCATAATTCATGATTCAATTCATGATTCATGATTTAATTCATGATTCGATTCATGATTCAATTCATGATTTGATTCATGATTCATGATTCATGCTTCAATTCATGATTCATGATTCAATTCATGATTCAATTCATGATTCAATTCATGATTCTAGATTTAATTCATAATTCAATTCATGATTA
>NW_027446568.1:0-52390 GCF_038048845.1 Mixophyes fleayi | reverse complement strand
TCATGATTCATGATTCGATTTAAGATTCATGATTTAATTCATGATTCGATTCATGATTCATGATTTAATTCATGATTCATGATTCATGATTCAATTCATGATTCATGATTCATGAATCATAATTCGATTCATGATTCATGATTTAATTCATGATTCATGATTCGTTATTCAATCCATGATTCAATTCATGATTAATGATTCATGATTCGATTCATGATTCATGATTCAATTCATGAATCATGATTTATGGTTCATGATTCAATTCATGATTCATTATTCAATGAATGATTCATTTCATGATTCAATTCATGATTCATGATTCAATTAATGATTCAATTCATGATTCATTTCATGATTCATGATTTAATTCATGATTCGATTCATGATTCATGATTCAATTCATGATGCATGATTCAATTCATGATTCATGATTCAATTCATGATTCATGATTCAATTCATGATTCATGATTCATGATTCGATTCATGATTCATGATTCATGATTCATGATTCATGATTCATGATTCAATTTATGATTCATGATTCATGATTAGATTCTTAATTCATTATTTATGATTCAATTCATGATTCATGATTCAATTCATGATTCAATTCATGATTCATTTCATGATTCATGATTCAATTCATGATTCATGATTCGATTCATGATTCATGATTCGATTCATGATTCATGATTCCATTCATGATTCATGATTCATTTCATGATTCATGATTCATGACTCAATTAATGATTCAGTTCATGATTCATGATTCAATTAATGATTCATAATTCATTTCATGATTAAATTCATGATTCATTTTATGATTCATGATTCATGATTCAATTCATGATTCATGATTCGATTCATGATTCATGATTCGATTCAAGATTCATGATTTAATTCATGATTCATGATTCGATTCATGATTCATGATTCAATTCATGATTCATGATTCATGATTCAATTCATGATTCATGATTCGATTCATGATTCATGATTCAATTCATGATTCATTTCATGATTCAATTCATGATTCATGATTCAATTCATGATTCATGATTCGATTCATGATTCATGATTCGATTCATGATACAATTCATGATTCAAGATTCATTTCATGATTCATGATTCATGATTCAATTCATGATTCAGTTAATGATTCATGATTCAATTCGCGATTCATGATTCATGATTCATGATTCATGATTCATGATTCATGATTCATGATTCAATTCATGATTCAGTTAATGATTCATGATTCAAGTCACGATTCATGATTCATGATTCGATTCCTTATTCATGATTCGATTCATGATTCATGATTCAATTCATGATTGAATTCATGATTCATGATTCAATTCATGATTCATGATTCATGATTCGATTCATGATTCATGATTCATGATTCAATTCATGATTCATGAGTCATGATTCATGATTAGATTCATGATTTAGTTCATGATTCAAGATTCGATTCATGATTCATGATTCCATTCATGATTCATGATTCATTTCATGATTCATGATTCATGACTCAATTAATGATTCAGTTCATGATTCATGATTCAATTAATGATTCATAATTCATTTCATGATTAAATTCATGATTCATTTTATGATTCATGATTCATGATTCAATTCATGATTCATGATTCGATTCATGATTCATGATTCGATTCAAGATTCATGATTTAATTCATGATTCATGATTCGATTCATGATTCATGATTCAATTCATGATTCATGATTCATGATTCAATTCATGATTCATGATTCGATTCATGATTCATGATTCAATTCATGATTCATTTCATGATTCAATTCATGATTCATGATTCAATTCATGATTCATGATTCGATTCATGATTCATGATTCGATTCATGATACAATTCATGATTCAAGATTCATTTCATGATTCATGATTCATGATTCAATTCATGATTCAGTTAATGATTCATGATTCAATTCGCGATTCATGATTCATGATTCATGATTCATGATTCATGATTCATGATTCATGATTCAATTCATGATTCAGTTAATGATTCATGATTCAAGTCACGATTCATGATTCATGATTCGATTCCTTATTCATGATTCGATTCATGATTCATGATTCAATTCATGATTGAATTCATGATTCATGATTCAATTCATGATTCATGATTCATGATTCGATTCATGATTCATGATTCATGATTCAATTCATGATTCATGAGTCATGATTCATGATTAGATTCATGATTTAGTTCATGATTCAAGATTCGATTCATGATTCATGATTCCATTCATGATTCATGATTCATTTCATGATTCATGATTCATGACTCAATTAATGATTCAGTTCATGATTCATGATTCAATTAATGATTCATAATTCATTTCATGATTAAATTCATGATTCATTTTATGATTCATGATTCATGATTCAATTCATGATTCATGATTCGATTCATGATTCATGATTCGATTCAAGATTCATGATTTAATTCATGATTCATGATTCGATTCATGATTCATGATTCAATTCATGATTCATGATTCATGATTCAATTCATGATTCATGATTCGATTCATGATTCATGATTCAATTCATGATTCATTTCATGATTCAATTCATGATTCATGATTCAATTCATGATTCATGATTCGATTCATGATTCATGATTCGATTCATGATACAATTCATGATTCAAGATTCATTTCATGATTCATGATTCATGATTCAATTCATGATTCAGTTAATGATTCATGATTCAATTCGCGATTCATGATTCATGATTCATGATTCATGATTCATGATTCATGATTCATGATTCAATTCATGATTCAGTTAATGATTCATGATTCAAGTCACGATTCATGATTCATGATTCGATTCCTTATTCATGATTCGATTCATGATTCATGATTCAATTCATGATTGAATTCATGATTCATGATTCAATTCATGATTCATGATTCATGATTCGATTCATGATTCATGATTCATGATTCAATTCATGATTCATGAGTCATGATTCATGATTAGATTCATGATTTAGTTCATGATTCAAGATTCAATTCATGATTAATGATTTATGATTCAATTCATGATTCATGATTCATTTCATGATTCAATTCATGATTCATTTCATGATTCATGATTAATGATTCAATTCATGATTCAATTCATGATTCATGATTCGATTCATGATTCATGATTCAATTCATGATTCATTTAATGATTCAATTCATGATTCATGATTCATGATTCGATTCATGATTCATGATTCAATTCATGATTCAGTTAATGATTCATGATTCAATTCACGATTCATGATTCATGATTCATGATTCATGATTCAATTCATGATTCAGTTAATGATTCATGATTCAAGTCACGATTCATGATTCATGATTCATGATTCATGATTCATGATTCAATTCCTTATTCATGAATCATGATTTGATTCATGATTCATGATTCGATTAATGATTCATGATTCAATTCATGATTCATGATTCATAATTTGATTCATGATTCATGATTCATGATTCAAGATTCATGATTCATGATTCATGATTCAATTCATAATTCATGATTCATGATTTGATTCATGATTCATGATTCATGATTCAAGATTCATGATTCATGATTCAATTCATGATTCATTATTCGATTCATGATTCATGATTCATGATTCGATTCATGATTCATGATTCGATTCATGATTCATGATTCATGATTTGATTCATGATTCATGATTCATAATTCAAGATTCATGATTCATGATTCAATTCATGATTCATGATTCGATTCATGATTCATGATTCAATTCATGATTCATTTAATGTTTCAATTCATGATTCATGATTCAATTCATGATTAATGATTCATGATTCGATTCATGATTCATGATTCATGATTTGATTCATGATTCATGATTCATAATTCAAGATTCATGATTCATGATTCAATTCATGATTTATGATTCGATTCATGATTCATGATTCAATTCATGACTCATTTAATGTTTCAATTCATGATTCATGATTCAATTCATGATTCATGATTCAATTCATGATTGAATTAATTAATTAATTGAATTCATTTCATAATTCATGATTCATGATTCAATTCATGATTCATGATTCATTTCATGATTCATGATTCAATTCATGATTCAATTCATGATTCATGATTCGATTCATGATTCATGATTCGATTCAAGATTCATGATTTAATTCATGATTCGATTCATGATTCATGATTTAATTCATGATTCATGATTCATGATTCAATTCATGATTCATGATTCATGAATCATAATTCGATTCATGATTCATGATTTAATTCATGATTCATGATTCGTTATTCAATCCATGATTCAATTCATGATTAATGATTCATGATTCGATTCATGATTCATGATTCAATTCATGAATCATGATTTATGGTTCATGATTCAATTCATGATTCATTATTCAATGAATGATTCATTTCATGATTCAATTCATGATTCATGATTCAAATAATGATTCAATTCATGATTCATTTCATGATTCATGATTTAATTCATGATTCGATTCATGATTCATGATTCGATTCATGATTCATGATTCAATTCATGATGCATGATTCAATTCATGATTCATGATTCAATTCATGATTCATGATTCAATTCATGATTCATGATTCATGATTCGATTCATGATTCATGATTCATGATTCATGATTCATGATTCAATTTATGATTCATGATTCATGATTAGATTCTTAATTCATTATTTATGATTCAATTCATGATTCATGATTCAATTCATGATTCATGATTCGATTCATGATTCATGATTCGATTCATGATTCATGATTCCATTCATGATTCATGATTCATTTCATGATTCATGATCATGACTCAATTAATGATTCATAATTCATTCCATGATTAAATTCATGATTCATTTTATGATTCATGATTCATGATTGAATTCATGATTCATGATTGAATTCATGATTCATGATTCGATTTAAGATTCATGATTTAATTCATGATTCATGATACGATTCATGATTCATGATTCAATTCATGATTCATGATTCATGATTCAATTCATGATTCATGATTCATGATTCAATTCATGAATCATGATTTGATTCATGATTCATGATTTGATTCATGATGCATGATTCAATTCATGATTCATGATTCAATTCATGATTCGTGATTCAATTCATGATTGAATTAATTAATTAATTGAATTCATTTCATAATTCATGATTCATGATTCAATTCATGATTCATGATTCATTTCATGATTCATGATTCATGATTCAATTCATGATTCATGATTCGATTCATGATTCATGATTCGATTCAAGATTCATGATTTAATTCATGATTCATGATTCGATTCATGATTCATGATTTAATTCATGATTCATGATTCATGATTCAATTCATGATTCATGAATCATAATTCGATTCATGATTCATGATTTAATTCATGATTCATGATTCGTTATTCAATCCATGATTCAATTCATGATTAATGATTCATGATTCGATTCATGATTCATGATTCAATTCATGAATCATGATTTATGGTTCATGATTCAATTCATGATTCATTATTCAATTAATGATTCATTTCATGATTCAATTCATGATTCATGATTCAATTAATGATTCAATTCATGATTCATTTCATGATTCATGATTTAATTCATGATTCGATTCATGATTCATGATTCAATTCATGATTCATGATTCAATTCATGATTCATGATTCGATTCATGATTCATGATTCATGATTCAATGCATGATTCATGATTCAATTCATGATTCAATTCATGATTCATTTCATGATTCATGATTCAATTCATGATTCATGATTCGATTCATAATTCATGATTCAATTAATGATTTATTTCATGATTCAATTCATGATTCATGATTCAATTCATGATTCATGATTCGATTCATGATTCAATTCATGATTCATGATTCATTTCATGATTCATGATTCGATTCAAGATTCATGATTTAATTCATGATTCATGATTCGATTCATGATTCATGATTCAATTCATGATTCATGATTCATGATTCAATTCATGATTCATGATTCATGATTCATGATTTGATTCATGATTCATGATTCAATTCATGATTCATTTCATGATTCAATTCATGATTCATGATTAATTTCATGATTCATGATTCAATTCATGATTCAGTTCATGATTTATGATTCAATTCACGATTCATGATTCATGATTCGATTCCTTATTCATGATTCGATTCATGATTCATGATTCAATTCATGATTGAATTCATGATTCATGATTCAATTCATGATTCATGATTCATGATTCGATTCATGATTCATGATTCATGATTCATGATTCAATTCATGATTCATGAGTCATGATTCATGATTAGATTCATGATTTAGTTCATGATTCAAGATTCAATTCATGATTAATGATTTATGATTCAATTCATGATTCATGATTCATTTCATGATTCAATTCATGATTCATTTCATGATTCATGATTAATGATTCAATTCATGATTCAATTCATGATTCATGATTCGATTCATGATTCATGATTCAATTCATGATTCATTTAATGATTCAATTCCTGATTCATGATTCAATTCATGATTCATGATTTGATTCATGATTCATGATTCAATTTATGATTTATGATTCATTTCATGATTCATGATTCAATTCATGTTCAGTTCATGATTCATGATTCAATAATCATGATTCAATAATGATTCATAATACATTTCATGATTAAATTCATGATTCATGATTCAATTTATGATTCATGATTCATTTTATGATTCATGATTCATGATTCGATTCATGATTCATGATTCGATTCATGATTCAATTCAAGATTCATGATATATGATTCAAATTAAGATTCATGATTCAATTAATGATTCATAATTCATTTCATGATTAAATTCATGATTCATTTTATGATTCATGATTCATGATTCAATTCATGATTCATGATTCGATTCAAGATTCATGATTCGATTCAAGATTCTTGATTTAATTTATGATTCATGATTCGATTCATGATTCATGATTCAATTCATGATTCATGATTCATGATTCAATTCATGATTCATGATTCATGATTCATGATTCAATTCATGATTCATGATTCGATTCATGATTCATGATTCAATTCATGATTCATGATTCAATTCATGATTCATTTCATGATTCAATTCATGATTCATGATTCAATTCATGATTCATGATTCGATTCATGATTCATGATTCGATTCATGATTCATGATTCGATTCATGATACAATTCATGATTCAAGATTCATTTCATAATTCATGATTCATGATTCAATTCATGATTCAGTTAATGATTCATGATTCAATTCACGATTCATGATTCATGATTCATGATTCATGATTCATGATTCAATTCCTTATTCATGAATCATGATTTGATTCATGATTCATGATTCAATTCACGATTCATGATTCATGATTCATGATTCATGATTCATGATTCAATTCACGATTCATGATTCATGATTCATGATTCATGATTCATGATTCAATTCCTTATTCATGAATCATGATTTGATTCATGATTCATGATTCGATTCATGAATCATGATTCAATTCATGATTCATGATTCATAATTTGATTCATGATTCATGATTCATGATTCAAGATTCATGATTCATGATTCAATTCATGATTCATGATTCATGATTCAATTCATGATTCATGATTCAATTCATGATTCATGATTCATGATTCATGATTTGATTCATGATTCATGATTCATGATTCAAGATTCATGATTCATGATTCAATTCATGATTCATGATTCGATTCATGATTCATGATTCATGATTCGATTCATGATTCATGATTCGATTTATGATTCATGATTCATGATTTGATTCATGATTCATGATTCATAATTCAAGATTCATGATTCATGATTCGATTCATGATTCAAGATTATATTCATGATTCATTTAATGTTTCAATTCATGATTCATGATTCAATTCATGATTCATGATTCAATTCATGATTGAATTAATTAATTAATTGAATTCATTTCATAATTCATGATTCATGGTTCAATTCATGATTCATGATTCATGATTCAATTCATGATTCATGATTCATGATTCAATTCATGATTCATGATTCGATTCATGATTCATGATTCAATTCATGATTCATTTCATGATTTAATTCATGATTCATGATTCAACTCATGATTCATGATTCATAATTCGATTCATGATACAATTCATGATTCAAGATTCATTTCATGATTCATGATTCATGATTCAATTCATGATTCAGTTAATGATTCATGATTCAATTCACGATTCATGATTCATGATTTGATTCATGATTCATGATTCATGATTCAAGATTCATGATTCATGATTCATGATTCAATTCATGATTCATGATTTGATTTATGATTCATGATTCATGATTCGATTCATGATTCATGATTCAATTCATGATTCATGATTCATAATTTGATTCATGATTCATGATTCATGATTCAAGATTCATGATTCATGATTCAATTCATGATTCATGATTCGATTCATGATTCATGATTCATGATTCAATTCATGATTCATGATTCGATTCATGATTCATGATTCATGATTTGATTCATGATTCATGATTCATAATTCAAGATTCATGATTCATGATTCAATTCATGATTCATTTAATGTTTCAATTCATGATTCATGATTCAATTCATGATTCATGATTCAATTCATGATTTAATTAATTAATTAATTGAATTCATTTCATAATTCATGTTTCATGATTCAATTCATGATTCATGATTCATTTCATGATTCATGATTCATGATTCAATTCATGATTCAATTCATGATTCATGATTCGATTCATGATTCATGATTCGATTCAAGATTCATGATTTAATTCATGATTCATGATTCAATTCATGATTCAATTCATGATTCATGATTCGATTCATGATTCATGATTCGATTCATGATTCATGATTCGATTCAAGATTCATGATTTAATTCATGATTCATGATTCGATTCATGATTTATGATTTAATTCATGATTCATGATTCAATTCATGATTCATTTCATGATTCAATTCATGATTCATGATTCAATTCATGATTCATGATTCGATTCATGATTCATGATTCAATTCATGATTCATGATTCATTTCATGATTCATGATTCATGATTCAATTAATGATTCAGTTCATGATTCATGATTCAATTAATGATTCATAATTCATTTCATGATTAAATTCATGATTCATTTTATGATTCATGATTCAATTCATGATTCATGATTCGATTCAGGATTCATGATTCGATTCAAGATTCATGATTCAATTCATGATTCATGATTCATGATTCAATTCATGATTCAATTCATGATTCATGATTCATGATTCATGATTTGATTCATGATTCATGATTCAATTCATGATTTATTTCATGATTCAATTCATGATTCATGATTAATTTCATGATTCATGATTCAATTCATGATTCAGTTCATGATTTATGATTCAATTCACGATTCATGATTAATGATTCATGATTCATTATTCAATTCCTTATTCATGATTCGATTCATGATTCATGATTCAATTCATGATTGAATTCATGATTCATGATTCAATTCATGATTCATGATTCATGATTCGATTCATGATTCATGATTCATGATTCATGATTCAATTCATGATTAATGATTTATGATTCAATTCATGATTCATTTCATGATTCAATTCATGATTCATTTCATGATTCAATTCATGATTCATTTCATGATTCATGATTAATGATTCAATTCATGATTCAATTCATGATTCATGATTCGATTCATGATTCATGATTCAATTAATGATTCATTTAATGATTCAATTCATGATTCATGATTCAATTCATGATTCATGATTCGATTCATGATTCATGATTCAATTTATGATTCATGATTCATTTCATGATTCATGATTCATGATTCAATTCATGATTCAGTTCATGATTCATGATTCAATTCATGATTCATGATTTATGATTCAAATTAAGATTCATGATTCATTAATCATGATTCAATAATGATTCATAATACATTTCATGATTAAATTCATGATTCATGATTCAATTTATGATTCATGATTCATTTTATGATTCATGATTCATGAATCGATTCATGATTCATGATTCAATTCATGATTCAATTCAAGATTCATGATATATGATTCAAATTAAGATTCATGATTCAATTAATGATTCATAATTCATTTCATGATTAAATTCATGATTCATTTTATGATTCATGATTCATGATTCAATTCATGATTCATGATTCGATTCATGATTCATGATTCGATTCAAGATTCATGATTTAATTCATGATTCATGATTCGATTCATGATTCATGATTCAATTCATGATTCATGATTCAATTCATGATTCATGATTCATGATTTAATTCATGATTCATGATTCGATTCATGATTCATGATTCGATTCATGATTCATGATTCAATTCATGATTCATTTCATGATTCAATTCATGATTCATGATTCAATTCATGATTCATGATTCGATTCATGATTCATGATTCGATTCATGATACAATTCATGATTCAAGATTCATTTCATGATTCATGATTCATGATTCAATTCATGATTCAGTTAATGATTCATGATTCAATTCACGATTCATGATTCATGATTCATGATTCATGATTCATGATTCAATTCATGATTCAGTTAATGATTCATGATTCAATTCACGATTCATGATTCATGATTCATGATTCATGATTCATGATTCAATTCCTTATTCATGAATCATGATTTGATTCATGATTCATGATTCAATTCACGATTTATGATTCATGATTCATGATTCATGATTCATGATTCAATTCACGATTCATGATTCATGATTCATGATTCATGATTCATGATTCAATTCCTTATTCATGAATCATGATTTGATTCATGATTAATGATTCATGATTCAATTCATGATTCATGATTCATAATTTGATTCATGATTCATGATTCATGATTCAAGATTCATGATTCATGATTCAATTCATGATTCATGATTCAATTCATGATTCATGATTCATGATTTGATTCATGATTCATGATTCAAGATTCATGATTCATGATTCAATTCATGATTCATGATTCGATTCATGATTCATGATTCATGATTCGATTCATGATTCATGATTCATGATTCGATTCATGATTCATGATTCATGATTTGATTCATGATTCATGATTCATAATTCAAGATTCATGATTCATGATTCGATTCATGATTCAAGATTCAATTCATGATTCATTTAATGTTTCAATTCATGATTCATGATTCAATTCATGATTCATGATTCAATTCATGATTGAATTAATTAATTAATTGAATCCATTTCATAATTCATGATTCATGATTCAATTCATGATTCATGATTCATGATTCAATTCATGATTCATGATTCATGATTCATGATTCAATTCATGATTCATGATTCAATTCATGATTCATGATTCGATTCATGATTCATGATTCAATTCATGATTCATTTCATGATTTAATTCATGATTCATGATTCAATTCATGATTCATGATTCATGATTCGATTCATGATACAATTCATGACTCAAGATTCATTTCATGATTCATGATTCATGATTCAATTCATGATTCAGTTAATGATTCATGATTCAATTCACGATTCATGATTCATGATTCATGATTCATGATTCATGATTCATGATTCAATTCCTTATTCATGAATCATGATTTGATTCATGATTCATGATTCGATTCATGATTCATGATTCAATTCATGATTCATGATTCATGATTTGATTCATGATTCATGATTCATGATTCAAGATTCATGATTCATGATTCAATTCATGATTCATGATTCGATTCATGATTCATGATTCATGATTCGATTCATGATTCATGATTCAATTCATGATTCATGATTCATGATTTGATTCATGATTCATGATTCATGATTCAAGATTCATGATTCATGATTCAATTCATGATTCATGATTCGATTCATGATTCATGATTCATGATTCGATTCATGATTCATGATTCATGATTCGATTCATGATTCATTATTCATGATTTGATTCATGATTCATGATTCATAATTCAAGATTCATGATTCATGATTCAATTCATGATTCATGATTCGATTCATGATTCATGATTCAATTCATGATTCATTTAATGTTTCAATTCATGATTCATGATTCAATTCATGATTCATGATTCAATTCATGATTGAATTAATTAATTAATTGAATTCATTTCATAATTCATGATTCATGATTCAATTCATGATTCATGATTCATTTCATGATTCATGATTCATGATTCAATTCATGATTCAATTCATGATTCATGATTCGATTCATGATTCATGATTCGATTCAAGATTCATGATTTAATTCATGATTCATGATTTGATTCATGATTCAATTCATGATTCATGATTCAATTCATGATTCATTTCATGATTCAATTCATGATTCATGATTCGATTCATGATTCAAGATTCAATTCATGATTCATTTAATGTTTCAATTCATGATTCATGATTCAATTCATGATTCATGATTCAATTCATGATTGAATTAATTAATTAATTGAATTCATTTCATAATTCATGATTCATGATTCAATTCATGATTCATGATTCATGATTCAATTCATGATTCATGATTCATGATTCATGATTCAATTCATGATTCATGATTCGATTCATGATTCATGATTCAATTCATGATTCATTTCATGATTTAATTCATGATTCATGATTCAATTCATGATTCATGATTCATGATTCGATTCATGATACAATTCATGATTCAAGATTCATTTCATGATTCATGATTCATGATTCAATTCATGATTCAGTTAATGATTCATGATTCAATTCACGATTCATGATTCATGATTCATGATTCATGATTCATGATTCAATTCATGATTCAGTTAATGATTCATGATTCAATTCACGATTCATGATTCATGATTCATGATTCAATTCCTTATTCATGAATCATGATTTGATTCATGATTCATGATTCAATTCACGATTTATGATTCATGATTCATGATTCATGATTCATGATTCAATTCACGATTCATGATTCATGATTCATGATTCATGATTCATGATTCAATTCCTTATTCATGAATTATGATTTGATTCATGATTCATGATTCAATTCATGATTCATGATTCATAATTTGATTCATGATTCATGATTCATGATTCAAGATTCATGATTCATGATTCAATTCATGATTCATGATTCAATTCATGATTCATGATTCATGATTTGATTCATGATTCATGATTCATGATTCAAGATTCATGATTCATGATTCAATTCATGATTCATGATTCGATTCATGATTCATGATTCATGATTCGATTCATGATTCATGATTCATGATTCGATTCATGATTCATGATTCATGATTTGATTCATGATTCATGATTCATAATTCAAGATTCATGATTCATGATTCGATTCATGATTCAAGATTCAATTCATGATTCATTTAATGTTTCAATTCATGATTCATGATTCAATTCATGATTCATGATTCAATGCATGATTGAATTAATTAATTAATTGAATTCATTTCATAATTCATGATTCATGATTCAATTCATGATTCATGATTCATGATTCAATTCATGATTCATGATTCATGATTCAATTCATGATTCATGATTCGATTCATGATTCATGATTCAATTCATGATTCATTTCATGATTTAATTCATGATTCATGATTCAATTCATGATTCATGATTCATGATTCGATTCATGATACAATTCATGATTCAAGATTCATGATTCATGATTCATGATTCATGATTCAATTCCTTATTCATGAATCATGATTTGATTCATGATTCATGATTCGATTCATGATTCATGATTCAATTCATGATTCATGATTCATGATTTGATTCATGATTCATGATTCATGATTCAAGATTCATGATTCATGATTCAATTCATGATTCATGATTCGATTCATGATTCATGATTCATGATTCGATTCATGATTCATGATTCAATTCATGATTCATGATTCATGATTTGATTCATGATTCATGATTCATGATTCAAGATTCATGATTCATGATTCAATTCATGATTCATGATTCGATTCATGATTCATGATTCATGATTCGATTCATGATTCATGATTCATGATTCGATTCATGATTCATGATTCATGATTTGATTCATGATTCATGATTCATAATTCAAGATTCATGATTCATGATTCGATTCATGATTCATGATTCAATTCATGATTCATGATTCAATTCATGATTGAATTAATTAATTAATTAAATTCATTTCATAATTCATGATTCATGATTCAATTCATGATTCATGATTCATTTCATGATTCATGATTCATGATTCAATTCATGATTCAATTCATGATTCATGATTCGATTCATGATTCATGATTCGATTCAAGATTCATGATTTAATTCATGATTCATGATTCGATTCATGATTCATGATTCAATTCATGATTCATGATTCAATTCATGATTCATTTCATGATTCAATTCATGATTCATGATTCGATTCATGATTCAAGATTCAATTCATGATTCATTTAATGTTTCAATTCATTAATCATGATTCAATTCATGATTCATGATTCATTTCCTGATTGAATTAATTAATTAATTGAATTCATTTCATAATTCATGATTCATGATTTAATTCATGATTCATGATTCATGATTCAATTCATGATTCATGATTCATGATTCATGATTCAATTCATGATTCATGATTCGATTCATGATTCATGATTCAATTCATGATTCATTTCATGATTTAATTCATGATTCATGATTCAATTCATGATTCATGATTCATGATTCGATTCATGATACAATTCATGATTCAAGATTCATTTCATGATTCATGATTCATGATTCAATTCATGATTCAGTTAATGATTCATGATTCAATTCACGATTCATGATTCATGATTCATGATTCATGATTCATGATTCAATTCCTTATTCATGAATCATGATTTGATTCATGATTCATGATTCGATTCATGATTCATGATTCAATTCATGATTCATGATTCATGATTTGATTCATGATTCATGATTCATGATTCAAGATTCATGATTCATGATTCAATTCATGATTCATGATTCGATTCATGATTCATGATTCATGATTCGATTCATGATTCATGATTCAATTCATGATTCATGATTCATGATTTGATTCATGATTCATGATTCATGATTCAAGATTCATGATTTATGATTCAATTCATGATTCATGATTCGATTCATGATTCATGATTCATGATTCGATTCATGATTCATGATTCATGATTCGATTCATGATTCATGATTCATGATTTGATTCATGATTCATGATTCATAATTCAAGATTCATGATTCATGATTCAATTCATGATTCATGATTCGATTCATGATTCATGATTCAATTCATGATTCATTTAATGTTTCAATTCATGATTCAATTCATGATTCATGATTCAATTCATGATTGAATTAATTAATTAATTGAATTCATTTCATAATTCATGATTCATGATTCAATTCATGATTCATGATTCATTTCATGATTCATGATTCATGATTCAATTCATGATTCATGATTCGATTCATGATTCATGATTCGATTCAAGATTCATGATTTAATTCATGATTCATGATTCGATTCATGATTCATGATTCAATTCATGATTCATGATTCAATTCATGATTCATTTCATGATTCAATTCATGATTCATGATTCAATTCATGATTCATGATTCGATTCATGATTCATGATTCAATTCATGATTCATGATTCATTTCATGATTCATGATTCATGATTCAATTAATGATTCAGTTCATGATTCATGATTCAATTAATGATTCATAATTCATTTCATGATTAAATTCATGATTCATTTTATGATTCATGATTCAATTTATGATTCATGATTCGATTCAGAATTCATGATTCGATTCAAGATTCATGATTCAATTCATGATTCATGATTCATGATTCAATTCATGATTCATGATTCATGATTCAATTCATGATTCATGATTCATGATTCATGATTTGATTCATGATTTATGATTCAATTCATGATTTATTTCATGATTCAATTCATGATTCATGATTAATTTCATGATTCATGATTCAATTCATGATTCAGTTCATGATTTATGATTGAATTCACGATTCATCATTAATGATTCATGATTCATTATTCAATTCCTTATTCATGATTCGATTCATGATTCATGATTCAATTCATGATTGAATTCATGATTCATGATTCAATTCATGATTCATGATTCATGATTCGATTCATGATTCATGATTCATGATTCATGATTCAATTCATGATTCATGAGTCATGATTCATGATTAGATTCATGATTTAGTTCATGATTCAAGATTCAATTCATGATTAATGATTTATGATTCAATTCATGATTCATGATTCATTTCATGATTCAATTCATGATTGATTTCATGATTCATGATTAATGATTCAATTCATGATTCAATTCATGATTCATGATTCGATTCATGATTCATGATTCAATTAATGATTCATTTAATGATTCAATTCATGATTCATGATTCAATTCATGATTCATGATTCGATTCATGATTCATGATTCAATTTATGATTCATGATTCATTTCATGATTCATGATTCATGATTCAATTCATGATTCAGTTCATGATTCATGATTCAATTCATGATTCATGATTTATGATTCAAATTAAGATTCATGATTCATTAATCATGATTCAATAATGATTCATAATACATTTCATGATTAAATTCATGATTCATGATTCAATTTATGATTCATGATTCATTTTATGTTTCATGATTCATGAATCGATTCATGATTCATGATTCAATTCATGATTCAATTCAAGATTCATGATATATGATTCAAATTAAGATTCATGATTCAATTAATGATTCATAATTCATTTCATGATTAAATTCATGATTCATTTTATGATTCATGATTCATGATTCAATTCATGATTCATGATTCGATTCATGATTCATGATTCGATTCAAGATTCATGATTTAATTCATGATTCATGATTCGATTCATGATTCATGATTCAATTCATGATTCATGATTCAATTCATGATTCATGATTCATGATTCAATTCATGATTCATGATTCGATTCATGATTCATGATTCGATTCATGATTCATGATTCAATTCATGATTCATTTCATGATTCAATTCATGATTCATGATTCAATTCATGATTCATGATTCGATTCATGATTCATGATTCGATTCATGATACAATTCATGATTCAAGATTCATTTCATGATTCATGATTCATGATTCAATTCATGATTCAGTTAATGATTCATGATTCAATTCACGATTCATGATTCATGATTCATGATTCATGATTCATGATTCAATTCATGATTCAGTTAATGATTCATGATTCAATTCACGATTCATGATTCATGATTCATGATTCATGATTCATGATTCAATTCCTTATTCATGAATCATGATTTGATTCATGATTCATGATTCGATTCATGATTCATGATTCAATTCATGATTCATGATTCATAATTTGATTTATGATTCATGATTCATGATTCAAGATTCATGATTCATGATTCAATTCATGATTCATGATTCAATTCATGATTCATGATTCATGATTTGATTCATGATTCATTATTCGATTCATGATTCATGATTCATGATTCGATTCATGATTCATGATTCATGATTCGATTCATGATTCATGATTCATGATTTGATTCATGATTCATGATTCATAATTCAAGATTCATGATTCATGATTCATAATTCAAGATTCATGATTCATGATTCAATTCATGATTCATGATTCATGATTCAATTCATGATTCATTTAATGTTTCAATTCATGATTCATGATTCAATTCATGATTCATGATTCAATTCATGATTGAATTAATTAATTAATTGAATTCATTTCATAATTCATGATTCATGATTCAATTCATGATTCATGATTCATTTCATGATTCATGATTCATGATTCAATTCATGATTCAGTTCATGATTCATGATTCAATTCATGATTCATGATTTATGATTCAAATTAAGATTTATGATTCATTAATCATGATTCAATAATGATTCATAATACATTTCATGATTAAATTCATGATTCATGATTCATGATTCGATTCATGATTCATGATTCGATTCATGATTCAATTCAAGATTCATGATATATGATTCAAATTAAGATTCATGATTCAATTAATGATTCATAATTCATTTCATGATTAAATTCATGATTCATTTTATGATTCATGATTCATGATTTAATTCATGATTCATGATTCGATTCATGATTCATGATTCGATTCAAGATTCATGATTTAATTCATGATTCATGATTCGATTCATGATTCATGATTCAATTCATGATTCATGATTCAATTCATGATTCATTTCATGATTCAATTCATGATTCATGATTCAATTCATGATTCATGATTCGATTCATGATTCATGATTCGATTCATGATACAATTCATGATTCAAGATTCATTTCATGATTCATGATTCATGATTCAATTCATGATTCAGTTAATGATTCATGATTCAATTCATGATTCATGATTCATGATTCATGATTCAATTCCTTATTCATGAATCATGATTTGATTCATGATTCATGATTCGATTCATGATTCATGATTCAATTCATGATTCAAGATTCATGATTTGATTCATGATTCATGATTCAAGATTCATGATTCATGATTCATGATTCGATTCATGATTCAATTCATGATTCATGATTCATGATTTGATTCATGATTCATGATTCAAGATTCATGATTCATGATTCGATTCATGATTAATGATTCATGATTCGATTCATGATTCATGATTCATGATTTGATTCATGATTCATAATTCAAGATTCATGATTCATGATTCAATTCATGATTTATGATTCGATTCATGATTCATGATTCAATTCATGATTCATTTAATGTTTCAATTCATGATTCATGATTCAATTCATGATTCATGATACAATTCATGATTGAATTAATTAATTAATTGAATTCATTTCATAATTCATGATTCATGATTCAATTCATGATTCATGATTCATTTCATGATTCATGATTCATGATTCAATTCATGATTCAATTCATGATTCATGATTAGATTCATGATTCATGATTCGATTCAAGATTCATGATTTAATTCATGATTCATGATTCGATTCATGATTCATGATTTAATTCATGATTCATGATTCGTTATTCAATTCATGATTCATGATTCATGAATCATAATTCGATTCATGATTCATGATTTAATTCATGATTCATGATTCGTTATTCAATCCATGATTCAATTCATGATTAATGATTCATGATTCGATTCATGATTCATGATTCAATTCATGAATCATGATTCATGATTAGATTCATAATTCATGATTTATGATTCAATTCATGATTCATGATTCAATTCATGATTCATGATTCAATTCATGATTCAATTCATGATTCATTTCATGATTCATGATTCAATTCATGATTCATGATTCGATTCATGATTCATGATTCGATTCATGATTCATGATTCGATTCATGATTCATGATTCAATTAATGATTTATTTCATGATTCAATTCATGATTCATGATTCAATTCATGATTCATGATTCGATTCATGATTCATGATTCGATTCATGATTCATGATTCCATTCATAATTCATGATTCATTTCATTATTCATGATTCATGACTCAATTAATGATTCAGTTCATGATTCATGATTCAATTAATGATTCATAATTCATTTCATGATTAAATTCATGATTCATTTTATGATTCATGATTCAATTCATGATTCATGATTCGATTCATGATTCATGATTCGATTCAAGATTCATGATTTAATTCATGATTCATGATTCATGATTCAATTCATGATTCATGATTCATGATTCAATTCATGATTCATGATTTGATTCATGATTCATGATTTGATTCATGATTCATGATTCAATTCATGATTCATTTCATGATTCAATTCATGATTCATGATTCAATTCATGATTCGTGATTCAATTCATGATTGAATTAATTAATTAATTGAATTCATTTCATAATTCATGATTCATGATTCAATTCATGATTCATGATTCATTTCATGATTCATGATTCATGATTCAATTCATGATTCAATTCATGATTCATGATTCGATTCATGATTCATGATTCGATTCAAGATTCATGATTTAATTCATGATTCATGATTCGATTCATGATTCATGATTTAATTCATGATTCATGATTCATGATTCAATTCATGATTCATGATTCATGAATCATAATTCGATTCATGATTCATGATTTAATTCATGATTCATGATTCGTTATTCAATAAATGATTCAATTCATGATTTAATTCATGATTCATGATTCGTTATTCAATCCATGATTCAATTCATGATTAATGATTCATGATTCGATTCATGATTCATGATTCAATTCATGAATCATGATTTATGGTTCATGATTCAATTCATGATTCATTATTCAATTAATGATTCATTTCATGATTCAATTCATGATTCATGATTCAATTAATGATTCAATTCATGATTCATTTCATGATTCATGATTCAATTCATGATTCATGATTCAATTCATGATTCATGATTCATGATTCGATTCATGATTCATGATTCATGATTCGATTCATGATTCATGATTCATGATTCAATTCATGATTCATGATTCATGATTAGATTCTTAATTCATGATTTATGATTCAATGCATGATTCATGATTCAATTCATGATTCATTTCATGATTCATGATTCAATTCATGATTCATGATTCGATTCATGATTCATGATTCGATTCATGAATCATAATTCGATTCATGATTCATGATTTAATTCATGATTCATGATTCGTTATTCAATCCATGATTCAATTCATGATTAATGATTCATGATTCGATTCATGATTCATGATTCAATTCATGAATCATGATTCATGATTAGATTCATAATTCATGATTTATGATTCAATTCATGATTCATGATTCAATTCATGATTCATGATTCAATTCATGATTCAATTCATGATTCATTTCATGATTCATGATTCAATTCATGATTCATGATTCTATTCATGATTCATGATTCGATTCATGATTCATGATTTAATTAATGATTTATTTCATGATTCAATTCATGATTCATGATTAAATTCATGATTCATGATTCGATTCATGATTCATGATTCGATTCATGATTCATGATTCGATTCATGATTCATGATTCCATTCATAATTCATGATTCATTTCATTATTCATGATTCATGACTCAATTAATGATTCAGTTCATGATTCATGATTCAATTAATGATTCATAATTCATTTCATGATTAAATTCATGATTCATTTTATGATTCATGATTCAATTCATGATTCATGATTCGATTCATGATTCATGATTCGATTCAAGATTCATGATTTAATTCATGATTCATGATTCATGATTCAATTCATGATTCATGATTCATGATTCAATTCATGATTCATGATTTGATTCATGATTCATGATTTGATTCATGATTCATGATTCAATTCATGATTCATTTCATGATTCAATTCATGATTCATGAATTAATTCATGATTCGTGATTCAATTCATGATTGAATTAATTAATTAATTGAATTCATTTCATAATTCATGATTCATGATTCAATTCATGATTCATGATTCATTTCATGATTCATGATTCATGATTCAATTCATGATTCAATTCATGATTCATGATTCGATTCATGATTCATGATTCGATTCAAGATTCTTGATTTAATTCATGATTCATGATTTAATTCATGATTCATGATTCGATTCATGATTCATGATTTAATTCATGATTCATGATTCATGATTCAATTCATGATTCATGATTCATGAATCATAATTCGATTCATGATTCATGATTTAATTCATGATTCATGATTCGTTATTCAATAAATGATTCAATTCATGATTTAATTCATGATTCATGATTCGTTATTCAATCCATGATTCAATTCATGATTAATGATTCATGATTCGATTCATGATTCATGATTCAATTCATGAATCATGATTTATGGTTCATGATTCAATTCATGATTCATTATTCAATTAATGATTCATTTCATGATTCAATTCATGATTCATGATTCAATTAATGATTCAATTCATGATTCATTTCATGATTCATGATTCAATTCATGATTCATGATTCAATTCATGATTCATGATTCATGATTCGATTCATGATTCATGATTCATGATTCGATTCATGATTCATGATTCATGATTCATGATTCAATTCATGATTCATGATTCATGATTAGATTCTTAATTCATGATTTATGATTCAATGCATGATTCATGATTCAATTCATGATTCATTTCATGATTCATGATTCAATTCATGATTCATGATTCGATTCATGATTCATGATTCGATTCATGATTCATGATTCGATTCATGATTCATGATTCAATTAATGATTTATTTCATGATTCAATTCATGATTCATGATTCAATTCATGATTCATGATTCGATTCATGATTCATGATTCAATTCATGATTCATGATTCATTTCACGATTCATGATTCATGATTCAATTAATGATTCAGTTCATGATTCATGATTCAATTAATGATTCATAATTCATTTCATGATTAAATTCATGATTCATTTTATGATTCATGATTCATGATTCAATTCATGATTCATGATTCAATTCATGATTCATGATTCATAATTTGATTTATGATTCATGATTCATGATTCAAGATTCATGATTCATGATTCAATTCATGATTCATGATTCAATTCATGATTCATGATTCATGATTTGATTCATGATTCATTATTCGATTCATGATTCATGATTCATGATTCGATTCATGATTCATGATTCATGATTCGATTCATGATTCATGATTCATGATTTGATTCATGATTCATGATTCATAATTCAAGATTCATGATTCATGATTCATAATTCAAGATTCATGATTCATGATTCAATTCATGATTCATGATTCATGATTCAATTCATGATTCATTTAATGTTTCAATTCATGATTCATGATTCAATTCATGATTCATGATTCAATTCATGATTGAATTAATTAATTAATTGAATTCATTTCATAATTCATGATTCATGATTCAATTCATGATTCATGATTCATTTCATGATTCATGATTCATGATTCAATTCATGATTCAGTTCATGATTCATGATTCAATTCATGATTCATGATTTATGATTCAAATTAAGATTTATGATTCATTAATCATGATTCAATAATGATTCATAATACATTTCATGATTAAATTCATGATTCATGATTCATGATTCGATTCATGATTCATGATTCGATTCATGATTCAATTCAAGATTCATGATATATGATTCAAATTAAGATTCATGATTCAATTAATGATTCATAATTCATTTCCTGATTAAATTCATGATTCATTTTATGATTCATGATTCATGATTTAATTCATGATTCATGATTCGATTCATGATTCATGATTCGATTCAAGATTCATGATTTAATTCATGATTCATGATTCGATTCATGATTCATGATTCAATTCATGATTCATGATTCAATTCATGATTCATTTCATGATTCAATTCATGATTCATGATTCAATTCATGATTCATGATTCGATTCATGATTCATGATTCGATTCATGATACAATTCATGATTCAAGATTCATTTCATGATTCATGATTCATGATTCAATTCATGATTCAGTTAATGATTCATGATTCAATTCATGATTCATGATTCATGATTCATGATTCAATTCCTTATTCATGAATCATGATTTGATTCATGATTCATGATTCGATTCATGATTCATGATTCAATTCATGATTCAAGATTCATGATTTGATTCATGATTCATGATTCAAGATTCATGATTCATGATTCATGATTCGATTCATGATTCATGATTCATGATTTGATTCATGATTCATGATTCATAATTCAAGATTCATGATTCATGATTCATAATTCAAGATTCATGATTCATGATTCAATTCATGATTCATGATTCATGATTCAATTCATGATTCATTTAATGTTTCAATTCATGATTCATGATTCAATTCATGATTCATGATTCAATTCATGATTGAATTAATTAATTAATTGAATTCATTTCATAATTCATGATTCATGATTCAATTCATGATTCATGATTCATTTCATGATTCATGATTCATGATTCAATTCATGATTCAGTTCATGATTCATGATTCAATTCATGATTCATGATTTATGATTCAAATTAAGATTTATGATTCATTAATCATGATTCAATAATGATTCATAATACATTTCATGATTAAATTCATGATTCATGATTCATGATTCGATTCATGATTCATGATTCGATTCATGATTCAATTCAAGATTCATGATATATGATTCAAATTAAGATTCATGATTCAATTAATGATTCATAATTCATTTCATGATTAAATTCATGATTCATTTTATGATTCATGATTCATGATTTAATTCATGATTCATGATTCGATTCATGATTCATGATTCGATTCAAGATTCATGATTTAATTCATGATTCATGATTCGATTCATGATTCATGATTCAATTCATGATTCATGATTCAATTCATGATTCATTTCATGATTCAATTCATGATTCATGATTCAATTCATGATTCATGATTCGATTCATGATTCATGATTCGATTCATGATACAATTCATGATTCAAGATTCATTTCATGATTCATGATTCATGATTCAATTCATGATTCAGTTAATGATTCATGATTCAATTCATGATTCATGATTCATGATTCATGATTCAATTCCTTATTCATGAATCATGATTTGATTCATGATTCATGATTCGATTCATGATTCATGATTCAATTCATGATTCAAGATTCATGATTTGATTCATGATTCATGATTCAAGATTCATGATTCATGATTCATGATTCGATTCATGATTCAATTCATGATTCATGATTCATGATTTGATTCATGATTCATGATTCATGATTCAAGATTCATGATTCATGATTCGATTCATGATTAATGATTCATGATTCGATTCATGATTCATGATTCATGATTTGATTCATGATTCATGATTCATAATTCAAGATTCATGATTCATGATTCAATTCATGATTTATGATTCGATTCATGATTCATGATTCAATTCATGATTCATTTAATGTTTCAATTCATGATTCATGATTCAATTCATGATTCATGATACAATTCATGATTGAATTAATTAATTAATTGAATTCATTTCATAATTCATGATTCATGATTCAATTCATGATTCATGATTCATTTCATGATTCATGATTCATGATTCAATTCATGATTCAATTCATGATTCATGATTAGATTCATGATTCATGATTCGATTCAAGATTCATGATTTAATTCATGATTCATGATTCGATTCATGATTCATGATTTAATTCATGATTCATGATTCGTTATTCAATTCATGATTCATGATTCATGAATCATAATTCGATTCATGATTCATGATTTAATTCATGATTCATGATTCGTTATTCAATCCATGATTCAATTCATGATTAATGATTCATGATTCGATTCATGATTCATGATTCAATTCATGAATCATGATTCATGATTAGATTCATAATTCATGATTTATGATTCAATTCATGATTCATGATTCAATTCATGATTCATGATTCAATTCATGATTCAATTCATGATTCATTTCATGATTCATGATTCAATTCATGATTCATGATTCGATTCATGATTCATGATTCGATTCATGATTCATGATTCGATTCATGATTCATGATTCAATTAATGATTTATTTCATGATTCAATTCATGATTCATGATTCAATTCATGATTCATGATTCGATTCATGATTCATGATTCGATTCATGATTCATGATTCCATTCATAATTCATGATTCATTTCATTATTCATGATTCATGACTCAATTAATGATTCAGTTCATGATTCATGATTCAATTAATGATTCATAATTCATTTCATGATTAAATTCATGATTCATTTTATGATTCATGATTCAATTCATGATTCATGATTCGATTCATGATTCATGATTCGATTCAAGATTCATGATTTAATTCATGATTCATGATTCATGATTCAATTCATGATTCATGATTCATGATTCAATTCATGATTCATGATTTGATTCATGATTCATGATTTGATTCATGATTCATGATTCAATTCATGATTCATTTCATGATTCAATTCATGATTCATGATTCAATTCATGATTCGTGATTCAATTCATGATTGAATTAATTAATTAATTGAATTCATTTCATAATTCATGATTCATGATTCAATTCATGATTCATGATTCATTTCATGATTCATGATTCATGATTCAATTCATGATTCAATTCATGATTCATGATTCGATTCATGATTCATGATTCGATTCAAGATTCATGATTTAATTCATGATTCATGATTCGATTCATGATTCATGATTTAATTCATGATTCATGATTCATGATTCAATTCATGATTCATGATTCATGAATCATAATTCGATTCATGATTCATGATTTAATTCATGATTCATGATTCGTTATTCAATAAATGATTCAATTCATGATTTAATTCATGATTCATGATTCGTTATTCAATCCATGATTCAATTCATGATTAATGATTCATGATTCGATTCATGATTCATGATTCAATTCATGAATCATGATTTATGGTTCATGATTCAATTCATGATTCATTATTCAATTAATGATTCATTTCATGATTCAATTCATGATTCATGATTCAATTAATGATTCAATTCATGATTCATTTCATGATTCATGATTCAATTCATGATTCATGATTCAATTCATGATTCATGATTCATGATTCGATTCATGATTCATGATTCATGATTCGATTCATGATTCATGATTCATGATTCATGATTCATGATTCAATTCATGATTCATGATTCATGATTAGATTCTTAATTCATGATTTATGATTCAATGCATGATTCATGATTCAATTCATGATTCATTTCATGATTCATGATTCAATTCATGATTCATGATTCGATTCATGATTCATGATTCGATTCATGAATCATAATTCGATTCATGATTCATGATTTAATTCATGATTCATGATTCGTTATTCAATCCATGATTCAATTCATGATTAATGATTCATGATTCGATTCATGATTCATGATTCAATTCATGAATCATGATTCATGATTAGATTCATAATTCATGATTTATGATTCAATTCATGATTCATGATTCAATTCATGATTCATGATTCAATTCATGATTCAATTCATGATTCATTTCATGATTCATGATTCAATTCATGATTCATGATTCTATTCATGATTCATGATTCGATTCATGATTCATGATTCCATTCATAATTCATGATTCATTTCATTATTCATGATTCATGACTCAATTAATGATTCAGTTCATGATTCATGATTCAATTAATGATTCATAATTCATTTCATGATTAAATTCATGATTCATTTTATGATTCATGATTCAATTCATGATTCATGATTCGATTCATGATTCATGATTCGATTCAAGATTCATGATTTAATTCATGATTCATGATTCATGATTCAATTCATGATTCATGATTCATGATTCAATTCATGATTCATGATTTGATTCATGATTCATGATTTGATTCATGATTCATGATTCAATTCATGATTCATTTCATGATTCAATTCATGATTCATGAATTAATTCATGATTCGTGATTCAATTCATGATTGAATTAATTAATTAATTGAATTCATTTCATAATTCATGATTCATGATTCAATTCATGATTCATGATTCATTTCATGATTCATGATTCATGATTCAATTCATGATTCAATTCATGATTCATGATTCGATTCATGATTCATGATTCGATTCAAGATTCATGATTTAATTCATGATTCATGATTCGATTCATGATTCATGATTTAATTCATGATTCATGATTCATGATTCAATTCATGATTCATGATTCATGAATCATAATTCGATTCATGATTCATGATTTAATTCATGATTCATGATTCGTTATTCAATAAATGATTCAATTCATGATTTAATTCATGATTCATGATTCGTTATTCAATCCATGATTCAATTCATGATTAATGATTCATGATTCGATTCATGATTCATGATTCAATTCATGAATCATGATTTATGGTTCATGATTCAATTCATGATTCATTATTCAATTAATGATTCATTTCATGATTCAATTCATGATTCATGATTCAATTAATGATTCAATTCATGATTCATTTCATGATTCATGATTCAATTCATGATTCATGATTCAATTCATGATTCATGATTCATGATTCGATTCATGATTCATGATTCATGATTCGATTCATGATTCATGATTCATGATTCATGATTCATGATTCAATTCATGATTCATGATTCATGATTAGATTCTTAATTCATGATTTATGATTCAATGCATGATTCATGATTCAATTCATGATTCATTTCATGATTCATGATTCAATTCATGATTCATGATTCGATTCATGATTCATGATTCGATTCATGATTCATGATTCGATTCATGATTCATGATTCAATTAATGATTTATTTCATGATTCAATTCATGATTCATGATTCAATTCATGATTCATGATTCGATTCATGATTCATGATTCAATTCATGATTCATGATTCATTTCATGATTCATGATTCATGATTCAATTAATGATTCAGTTCATGATTCATGATTCAATTAATGATTCATAATTCATTTCATGATTAAATTCATGATTCATTTTATGATTCATGATTCATGATTCAATTCATGATTCATGATTCGATTCATGATTCATGATTCGATTCAAGATTCATGATTTAATTCATGATTCACGATTCGATTCATGATTCATGATTCAATTCATGATTCATGATTCATGATTCAATTCATGATTCATGATTCATGATTCAATTCATGATTCATGATTCATGAATCATAATTCGATTCATGATTCATGATTTAATTCATGATTCATGATTCGTTATTCAATAAATGATTCAATTCATGATTTAATTCATGATTCATGATTCGTTATTCAATCCATGATTCAATTCATGATTAATGATTCATGATTCGATTCATGATTCATGATTCAATTCATGAATCATGATTTATGGTTCATGATTCAATTCATGATTCATTATTCAATTAATGATTCATTTCATGATTCAATTCATGATTCATGATTCAATTAATGATTCAATTCATGATTCATTTCATGATTCATGATTCAATTCATGATTCATGATTCAATTCATGATTCATGATTCATGATTCGATTCATGATTCATGATTCATGATTCGATTCATGATTCATGATTCATGATTCATGATTCATGATTCAATTCATGATTCATGATTCATGATTAGATTCTTAATTCATGATTTATGATTCAATGCATGATTCATGATTCAATTCATGATTCATTTCATGATTCATGATTCAATTCATGATTCATGATTCGATTCATGATTCATGATTCGATTCATGATTCATGATTCGATTCATGATTCATGATTCAATTAATGATTTATTTCATGATTCAATTCATGATTCATGATTCAATTCATGATTCATGATTCGATTCATGATTCATGATTCAATTCATGATTCATGATTCATTTCATGATTCATGATTCATGATTCAATTAATGATTCAGTTCATGATTCATGATTCAATTAATGATTCATAATTCATTTCATGATTAAATTCATGATTCATTTTATGATTCATGATTCATGATTCAATTCATGATTCATGATTCGATTCATGATTCATGATTCGATTCAAGATTCATGATTTAATTCATGATTCACGATTCGATTCATGATTCATGATTCAATTCATGATTCATGATTCATGATTCAATTCATGATTCATGATTCATGATTCATGATTCAATTCATGATTCATGATTTGATTCATGATTCATGATTCAATTCATGATTCATTTCATGATTCAATTCATGATTCATGATTAATTTCATGATTCATGATTCAATTCATGATTCAGTTCATGACTTATGATTCAATTCACGATTCATGATTTGATTCATGATTTATGATTCAATTCATGATTCATGATTCATGATTCAATTCATGATTCATGATTCAATTCATGATTCATGATTTGATTCATGATTTATGATTCAATTCATGATTCAATTCATGATTCATTTCATGATTCATGATCGAATTCATGATTCATGATTCGATTCATGATTCATGATTCGATTCATGATTCATGATTCGATTCACGATTCATGATTCGTTTCATGATTCCTGATTCATGATTCAATTCATGATTCAATTCATGATTCATGATTCGATTCATGATTCGATTCATGATTCATGATTCGTTTCATGATTCATGATTCGATTCATGATTCATAATTCAATTCATGATTCATAATTCATTGTTCATGATTCAATTCAAGATTCATGATTAAATTAATGATTCATTTCATGATTCATGATTCAATTCATGATTCATGATTCAATTAATGATTCAATTCATGATTATTTTTATGATTCCAGATTTAATTCATGATTCGATTCATGATTCATGATTCGATTCATGATTCATGATTCGATTCATGATTCATGATTCAATTCATGATTCAATTCATGATTCATGATTCGATTCATGATTCAATTCATGATTCATGATTCAATTCATGATTCAATTCATGATTCGATTCATGATTTATTACTTAATTCATGATTCATGATTCAATTCATGATTCATGATTCATGATTCGATTCATGATTTATTACTTATTTCATGATTCATGATTCAATTCATGATTCATGATTCATGATTCGATTCATGATTCATGATTCATGATTCGATTCATGATTCGTGATTCAATTCATGATTCATAATTCGATTCATGATTCATGATTTAATTCATAATTCATGATTCATGATTCGATTCATGATTCAATTCATGATTCGATTCATGATTCAATTCATGATTCGATTCATAATTCAATTCATGATTCAATTCAGGATTTAATTCATAATTCATGATTCATGATTCGATCCTTGATTCAATTCATGATTCATTTTATGATTCATGATTCGATTCATGATTCATGATTCGTTTCATGATTCATAATTCATGATTCGATTCATGATTCATGATTCGATTCACGATTCATGATTCGTTTCATGATTCCTGATTCATGATTCAATTCATGATTCAATTCATGATTCATGATTCGATTCATGATTCGATTCATGATTCATGATTCGTTTCATGATTCATGATTCGATTCATGATTCATAATTTAATTCATGATTCATAATTCATTGTTCATGATTCAATTCATGATTCATGATTAAATTAATGATTCAATTCATGATTATTTTTATGATTCCAGATTTAATTCATGATTCGATTCATGATTCATGATTCGATTCATGATTCATGATTCGATTCATGATTCATGATTCAATTCATGATTCAATTCATGATTCATGATTCGATTCATGATTCAATTCATGATTCATGATTCAATTCATGATTCAATTCATGATTCATGATTCGATTCATGATTCATGATTCGATTCATTATTTATTACTTAATTCATGATTCATGATTCAATTCATGATTCATGATTCATGATTCGATTTATGATTCATGATTCATGATTCGATATTCAATTCATGATTCATAATTCGATTCATGATTCATGATTTAATTCATAATTCATGATTCATGATTCGATTTATGATTCAATTCATGATTCGATTCATGATTCAATTCATGATTCGATTCATAATTCAATTCATGATTCAATTCATGATTTAATTCATAATTCATGATTCATGATTCGATTCATGATTCAATTCATGATTCATTTTATGATTCATGATTCAATTCATGATTCATTTTATGATTCATGATTCGATTCATGATTCATGATTCGTTTCTTGATTCATAATTCATGATTCGATTCATGATTCATGATTCATGATTTAATTCATGATTCATGATTCAATTCATGATTCATGATTCATGAATCATGATTCAATTCATTATTCATGATTCATGATTTAATACATGATGCATGATTCAAATCATGATTCATGATTTAATTCATTATTTATTTCATGATTCATAATACAATTAATGATTCATGATTCATGATTTAATTCATAATTCATGATTCATGATTCGGTTCATGATTCAATTTATGATTCAATTCATGATTCATTTCATGATTCATAATACAATTCATGATTCATGATTCATGATTTAATTCATAATTCATGATTCATGATTCGATTCATGATTCAATTCATGATTCAATTCATGATTCATGAATTGAATCATGATTCATGATTCAATTCATAATTCATGATTCAATTCATGATTCAATTCATGATTCATTTCATCATTCATGATTTAATTCATGATTCATGATTCATTATTCAATTCATGATTCAATTCATGATTCATTTCATGATTCATAAAACAATTCATGATTCATGATTCATGATTTAATTCATAATTCATGATTCATGATTCAATTCATGATTCAATTCATGATTCATTTCATCATTCATGATTCAATTCATGATTCATGATTCATTATTCAATTCATGATTCATGATTCATTTCCTGATTCATGATTGAATTCATGATTCAGTTCATGATTCATGATTCAAGATTCATTATTCAATTCATGATTCATGATTCATTTTATGATTAAATTCAAGATTCATTTCATGATTCATGATTCATGATTCAATTCATGATTCAATTCATGATTCGATTCATGATTCGATTCATGATTCATGATTCGATTCATGATTTATTTAATTCATGATTTATGATTTATGATTTATGATTCATGATTCGATTCATGATTCATGATTCGATTCATGATTCATGATTTGAATCATGATTCATGATTCATGATTTAATTCATGATTCATGATTCATGATTCGATTCTTGATTCATGATTCATGATTTAATTCATGATTCATGATTCATGATTCATTCATGATTCGTGATTCAATTCATGATTCATAATTCGATTCCTGATTCATGATTTAATTCATAATTCATGATTCATGATTTGATTCATGATTCAATTCATGATTCGATTCATGATTCATGATTCAATTCATGATTCGATTCATGATTCAATTCATGATTTAATTCATAATTCATGATTCATGATTCGATTCATGATTCAATTCATGATTCGATTCATATTTCAATTCATGACTCAATTCATGATTCATTTTATGATTCATGATTTGATTCATGATTCATGATTCGTTTCATGATTCATGATTCATGATTCAATTCATGATTCATGATACATGATTTAATTCATTATTCATGATTCATGATTCATGAATCATGATTCGATTCATGATTCATGACTTAATTCATGATTCATTTCATGATTCATAATATAATTCATGATTCATGATTCATGATTTAATTCATAATTCATGATTCATGATTTGATTCATGATTCAATTTTATGATTCAATTTATAAAATCATGATTCATTTCATGATTCATGATTCATGATTCAATTCATGATTCAATTCATGATTCATGATTCAATTCATGATTCATGATTCATTTCATGTTTCATTTCATGATTCATGAATCATGATTCAATTCATGATTCATTTCATGATTCATGATTCAATTCATGATTCATGATTCAATTCATGATTCATGATTCAATTCATGATTCATGATTCATTTCATAATTCATTCCATGATTCTTGATTCAATTCATGATTCATTTCATAATTCTTGATTCAATTCATGATTCATGATTCAATTCATGATTCATGATTCATTTTATGATTCATGATTCATGATTCATGATTCAATTTATGATTCAATTCATGATTCATGATTCAATTCATAATTCATGATTTATTTCATGATTTAATTCATGATTCCTTTCATGATTCATGATTCATGATTCAATTCATGATTCAATTCATGATTCATGATTCGATTCATGATTCATGATTCAATTCATGATTTCATGATTCATGATTCAATTCATGATTCATGATTCAATTCATGATTCATGATTCGATTCATGATTCATGATTCAATTCATGATTCATGATTCATGATTCAATTCATGATTCATGATTCGATTCATGATTCATGGTTCGATTCAAGATTCATGATTTAATTCATGATTCATGATTCGATTCATGATTCATGATTTAATTCATGATTCATGATTCATGATTCAATTCATGATTCATGATTCATGAATCATAATTCGATTCATGATTCATGATTTAATTCATGATTCATGATTCGTTATTCAATCCATGATTCAATTCCATGATTAATGATTCATGATTCGATTCATGATTCATAATTCAATTCATGAATCATGATTTATGGTTCATGATTCAATTCATGATTCATTATTCAATTAATGATTCATTTCATGATTCAATTCATGATTCATGATTCAATTAATGATTCAATTCATGATTCATTTCATGATTCATGATTTAATTCATGATTCGATTCATGATTCATGATTCAATTCATGATTCATGATTCATGATTCGATTCATGATTCATGATTCATGATTCATGATTCATGATTCGATTCAAGATTCATGATTTAATTCATGATTCATGATTTGATTCATGATTCATGATTCAATTCATGATTCATGATTCATGATTCAATTCATGATTCATGATTCTTGATTCAATTCATGATTCATGATTTGATTCATGAAATTATGATTCAATTCATGATTCATTTCATGATTCAATTCATGATTCATGATTCAATTCATGATTCATGATTCAATTCATGATTGAATTAATTAATTAATTGAATTCATTTCATAATTCATGATTCATGATTTAATTCATGATTCATGATTCATTTCATGATTCATAATTCATGATTCAATTCATGATTCAATTCATGATTCATGATTCGATTCATGATTCATGATTCGATTCAAGATTCATGATTTAATTCATGATTCATGATTCGATTCATGATTTAATTCATGATTCATGATTCATGATTCAATTCATGATTCATGATTCATGAATCATAATTCGATTCATGATTCATGATTTAATTCATGATTCATGATTCGTTTTTCAATCCATGATTCAATTCATGATTAATGATTCATGATTCGATTCATGATTCATGATTCAATTCATGAATCATGATTTATGATTCATGATTTAATTCATGATTCATGATTCGTTATTCAATGCATGATTCAATTCATGATTAATGATTCATGATTCGATTCATGATTCATAATTCAATTCATGAATCATGATTTATGGTTCATGATTCAATTCATGATTCATTATTCAATTAATGATTCATTTCATGATTCAATTCATGATTCATGATTCAATTAATGATTCAATTCATGATTCATTTCATGATTCATGATTTAATTCATGATTCGATTCATGATTCATGATTCAATTCATGATTCATGATTCATGATTCGATTCATGATTCATGATTCATGATTCATGATTCATGATTCGATTCAAGATTCATGATTTAATTCATGATTCATGATTTGATTCATGATTCATGATTCAATTCATGATTCATGATTCATGATTCAATTCATGATTCATGATTCTTGATTCAATTCATGATTCATAATTTGATTCATGAATTATGATTCAATTCATGATTCATTTCATGATTCAATTCATGATTCATGATTCAATTCATGATTCATGATTCAATTCATGATTGAATTAATTAATTAATTGAATTCATTTCATAATTCATGATTCATGATTTAATTCATGATTCATGATTCATTTCATGATTCATAATTCATGATTCAATTCATGATTCAATTCATGATTCATGATTCGATTCATGATTCATGATTCGATTCAAGATTCATGATTTAATTCATGATTCATGATTCGATTCATGATTTAATTCATGATTCATGATTCAATTCATGATTCATGATTCATGAATCATAATTCGATTCATGATTCATGATTTAATTCATGATTCATGATTCGTTTTTCAATCCATGATTCAATTCATGATTAATGATTCATGATTCGATTCATGATTCATGATTCAATTCATGAATCATGATTTATGGTTCATGATTTAATTCATGATTCATTATTCAATTAATGATTCATTTCATGATTCAATTCATGATTCATGATTCAATTAATGATTCAATTCATGATTCATTTCATGATTCATGATTTAATTCATGATTCGATTCATGATTCATGATTCAATTCATGATTCATGATTCAATTCATGATTCATGATTCATGATTCGATTCATGATTCATGATTAATGATTCATGATTCATGATTCAATTCATGATTCATGATTCATGATTAGATTCTTAATTCATGATTTATGATTCAATTCATGATTCATGATTTAATTCATGATTCAATTCATGATTCATTTCATGATTCATGATTCAATTCATGATTCATGATTTGATTCATGATTCATGATTCAATTAATGATTTATTTCATGATTCAATTCATGATTCATGATTCAATTCATGATTCATGATTCGATTCATGATTCATGATTCAATTCATGATTCATGATTCAATTCATGATTCATGATTCAATTCATGATTCATGATTCAATTAATGATTCATAATTCATTTCATGATTAAATTCATGATTCATTTTATGATTCATGATTCATGATTCGATTCATGATTCATGATTCATGATTCGATTCATGATTCATGATTAATGATTCATGATTCATGATTCAATTCATGATTCATGATTCATGATTAGATTCTTAATTCATGATTTATGATTCAATTCATGATTCATGATTCAATTCATGATTCAATTCATGATTCATTTCATGATTCATGATTCAATTCATGATTCATGATTCGATTCATGATTCATGATTCAATTAATGATTTATTTCATGATTCAATTCATGATTCATGATTCGATTCATGATTCATGATTTGATTCAAGATTCATGATTTAATTCATGATTCATGATTCGATTCATGATTCATGATTCAATTCATGATTCATGATTCATGATTCAATTCATGATTCATGATTTATGATTCATGATTTGATTCATGATTCGATTCATGATTCATTTCATGATTCAATTCATGATTCATGATTAATTTCATGATTCATGATTCAATTCATGATTCAGTTCATGATTTATGATTCAATTCACGATTCATGATTGATGATTCATGATTCAATTCCTTATTCATGATTCGATTCATGATTCATGATTCAATTCATGATTGAATTCATGATTCATGATTCAATTCATGATTCATGATTTAATTCATAATTCATGATTCATGATTCGATTCATGATTCAATTCATGATTCAATTCATGATTCATTTCATGATTCATAATACAATTCATGATTCATGATTTAATTCCTAATTCATGATTCATGATTTGATTCATGATTCAATTCATGATTCAATTCATGATAGAATTAATAAATTAATTGAATTCATTTCATGATTCATGATTCATGATTCAATTCATGATTCATGATTCATTTCATGATTCATGATTCATGATTCATGATTCAATTCATGATTCAGTTCATGATTCATGATTCAATTCATGATTCATGATTTATGATTCAAATTAAGATTCATGATTCATGATTCATGATTCAATTAATGATTCAATTCATGATTCATGATTTGATTCATGATTCATGATTCGATTCATGATTCATGATTTAATTCATGATTCATTATTCATGATTCAATTCATGATTCATGAATCATAATTCGATTCATGATTCATGATTTAATTCACGATTCATGATTCGTTATTCAATCCATGATTCAATTCATGATTAATGATTCATGATTCGATTCATGATTAATGATTCAATTCATGAATCATGATTCATGGTTCATGATTCAATTCATGATTCATGATTCAATTAATGATTCAATTCATTAATTCATTTCATGATTCATTATTTAATTCATGATTCGATTCATGATTCATGATTCAATTCATGATTCAATTCATGATTCATGATTGAATTCATGATTCATGATTCATGAGTCATGATTAGATTCTTAATTTATAATTTATGATTCAATTCATGATTCATGATTCAATTCATGATTCATGATTTGATTCATGATTTATGATTCAATTCATGATTCAATTCATGATTCATTTCATGATTCATGATCGAATTCATGATTCATGATTCGATTCATGATTCATGATTCGATTCACGATTCATGATTCTTTTCATGATTCCTGATTCATGATTCAATTCATGATTCAATTCATGATTCATGATTCGATTCATGATTCGATTCATGATTCATGATTCGTTTCATGATTCATGATTCGATTCATGATTCATAATTCAATTCATGATTTATAATTCATTGTTCATGATTCAATTCATGATTCATGATTAAATTAATGATTCATTTCATGATTCATGATTCAATTCATGATTCATGATTCAATTAATGATTCAATTCATGATTATTTTTATGATTCCAGATTTAATTCGTGATTCGATTCATGATTCATGATTCGATTCATGATTCATGATTCAATTCATGATTCAATTCATGATTCATGATTCGATTCATGATTCAATTCATGATTCATGATTCAATTCATGATTCAATTCATGATTCGATTCATGATTCATGATTCGATTCATGATTCATGATTCGATTCATGATTTATTACTTAATTCATGATTCATGATTCAATTCATGATTCATGATTCATGATTCGATTCATGATTCATGATTCATGATTCGATTCATGATTCGTGATTCAATTCATGATTCATAATTCGATTCATGATTCATGATTTAATTCATAATTCATGATTCATGATTCGATTCATGATTCAATTCATGATTCGATTCATAATTCAATTCATGATTCAATTCATGATTTAATTCATAATTCATGATTCATGATTCGATTCATGATTCAATTCATGATTCATTTTATGATTCATGATTCGATTCATGATTCATGATTCGTTTCATGATTCATAATTCATGATTCGATTCATGATTCATGATTCATGATTTAATTCATGATTCATGATTCAATTCATGATTTATGAATCATGATTCAATTCATTATTCATGATTCATGATTTAATTCATGATGCATGATTCAAATCATGATTCATGATTTAATTCATTATTTATTTCATGATTCATAATACAATTAATGATTCATGATTCATGATTTAATTCATAATTCATGATTCATGATTCGATTCATGATTCAATTCATGATTCATTTTATGATTCATGATTCGATTCATGATTCATGATTCGTTTCATGATTCATAATTCATGATTCGATTCATGATTCATGATTCATGATTTAATTCATGATTCATGATTCAATTCATGATTTATGAATCATGATTCAATTCATTATTCATGATTCATGATTTAATTCATGATGCATGATTCAAATCATGATTCATGATTTAATTCATTATTTATTTCATGATTCATAATACAATTAATGATTCATGATTCATGATTTAATTCATAATTCATGATTCATGATTCGATTCATGATTCAATTAAGGATTCAATTCATGATTCAATTCATAATTCATGATTCAATTCATGATTCAATTCATGATTCATTTCATCATTCATGATTCAATTCAAGATTCATGATTCATTATTCAATTCATGATTCAATTCATGATTCATTTCATCATTCATGATTCAATTCATGATTCATGATTCATTATTCAATTCATGATTCATGATTCATTTCCTGATTCATGATTGAATTCATGATTCAGTTCATGATTCATGATTCAAGATTCATTATTCAATTCATGATTCATGATTCATTTCATGATTAAATTCAAGATTCATTTCATGATTCATGATTCATGATTCAATTCATGATTCAATTCATGATTCGATTCATGATTCGATTCATGATTCATGATTCGATTCATGATTTATTTAATTCATGATTTATGATTTATGATTTATGATTCATGATTCGATTCATGATTCATGATTCATGATTCATGATTCATGATTCATGATTCATGATTCAATTCATGATTTATGATTCATGATTAGATTCTTAATTCATGATTTATGATTCAATTCATGATTCATGATTCAATTCATGATTCATTTCATGATTCATGATTCAATTCATGATTCATGATTCGATTCATGATTCATGATTCAAATAATGATTTATTTCATGATTCAATTCATGATTTATGATTCAATTCATGATTCATGATTCGATTCATGATTCATGATTCAATTCATGATTCATGATTCATTTCATGATTCATGATTCAATTAATGATTCAGTTCATGATTCATGATTCAATTAATGATTCATAATTCATTTCATGATTAAATTCATGATTCATTTTATGATTCATGATTCATGATTCAATTCATGATTCATGATTCGATTCATGATTCATGATTTGATTCAAGATTCATGATTTAATTCATGATTCATGATTTGATTCATGATTCATGATTCAATTCATGATTCATGATTCATGAATTAATTCTTGATTCATGATTCATGATTTAATTCATGATTCATGATTTGATTCATGAATTATGATTCAATTCATGATTCATTTCATGATTCAATTCATGATTCATGATTCAATTCATGATTCATGATTCAATTCATGATTGAATTAATTAATTAATTGATTTCATTTTATAATTCATGATTCATGGTTCAATTCATGATTCATGATTCATGATTCATGATTCAATTCATGATTCATGATTCATGATTCAATTCATGATTCAATTCATGATTCGATTCATGATTCGATTCATGATTCATGATTCGATTCATGATTTATTTAATTCATGATTTATGATTTATGATTTATGATTCATGATTCGATTCATGATTCATGATTCGATTCATGATTCATGATTTGAATCATGATTCATGATTCATGATTCGATTCTTGATTGATGATTCATGATTTAATTCATGATTCATGATTCATGATTCATTCATGATTCGTGATTTAATTCATGATTCATAATTCGATTCATGATTCATGATTTAATTCATAATTCATGATTCATGATTCGATTCATGATTCATGATTCATGATTCAATTCATTATTCATGATACATGATTTAATTCATTATTCATGATTCATGATTCATGAATCATGATTCGATTCATGATTCATGATTTAATTCATGATTCATTTCATGATTCATAATACAATTCATAATTCATGATTCATGATTCGATTCATGATTCAATTCCTGATTAATTCATGATTCATTTCATGATTCAAAATACAATTCATGATTCATGATTCATGATTTAATTCATAATTCATGATTCATGATTTGATTCATGATTCAATTTATGATTCAATTTATGATTCATGATTCATTTCATGATTCATGATTCATGATTCAATTCATGATTCAATTCATGATTCATGATTCATTTCATGTTTCATTTCATGATTCATGAATCATGATTCAATTCATGATTCATTTCATGATTCATGATTCAATTCATGATTCATGATTCATGATTCAATTCATGATTCATGATTCAATTCATGATTCATGATTCATTTTATGATTCATGATTCATGATTCAATTTATGATTCAATTCATGATTCATGATTCAATTCATAATTCATGATTTATTTCATGATTTAATTCATGATTCATGATTCAATTCATGATTCAATTCATGATTCATGATTCGATTCATGATTCATGATTCAATTCATGATTCATGATTCATGATTCAATTCATGATTCATGATTCGATTCATGATTCATGATTTGATTCAAGATTCATGATTTAATTCATGATTCATGATTCGATTCATGATTCATGATTTAATTCATGATTCAGGATTCATGATTCAATTCATGATTCATGATTCATGAATCATAATTCAATTCATGATTCATGATTTAATTCATGATTCATGATTCGTTATTCAATCCATGATTCAATTCATGATTAATGATTCATGATTCGATTCATGATTCATGATTCAATTCATGAATCATGATTTATGGTTCATGATTCATTTCATGATTCATTTCATGATTCATGATTTAATTCATGATTCGATTCATGATTCATTATTCAATTAATGATTCATTTCATGATTCATTTCATGATTCATGATTTAATTCATGATTCGATTCATGATTCATGATTCAATTCATGATTCATGATTCATGATTCGATTCATGATTCATGATTCAATTCATGATTGAATTCATGATTCATGATTCAATTCATGATTCATGATTCAATTCATGATTCATAAATCATTATTCAATTCATGATTCAATTCATGATTCATGATTCGATTCATGATTCATGATTCATTTCATGATTAATGATTCATTATTCAATTCATGATTCAATTCATGATTTATGATTCGATTCATGATTCATGAATCGATTCATGATTCATGATTCAATTCATGATTCATGATTCAAATCATGATTCATGATTCAATTCATGATTCATGATTCAATCATGATTTAATTCATGATTCATGATTCATGATTTAATTCATGATTCATGATTCGATTCATGATTCATGATTCGATTCATGATTCATGATTCAATTCATGATTCATGATTCATTTCATGATTCATTATTCAATTCATGAATCGATTCATGATTCATGATTCATGATTCAATTCATGATTCGATTCATGATTCATGATTCAATTCATGATTCATGATTCATGATTTGATTCATGATTCATGATTCGATTCATGATTCATGATTTGATTCATGATTCATGATTCGATTCATGATTCATGATTCAATTCAGGATTCATGATTCATGATTCTTGATTCATGATTCAATTCATGATTCATGATTCGATGAATGATTCATGATTCAATTCATGATTCATTTAAAGGTTTAATTCATGATTCATGATTCAATTCATGATTCATGATTCATTTCATGATTCATTATTCAATTCATGATTCGATTCATGATTCATGATTCATGATTCAATTCATGATTCCATTCATGATTCATGATTCAATTCATGATTCATGATTTGATTCATGATTCATGATTCGATTCATGATTCATGATTCAATTCATGATTCATGATTCATGATTCTTGATTCATGATTCAATTCATGATTCATGATTTGATGCATGATTCATGATTCAATTCATGATTCATTTAAAGATTCAATTCATGATTCATGATTCAATTCATGGTTGAATTAATTAATTAATTGAATTAATTTCATGATTCATGATTCATGATTCAATTCATGATTCATGATTCATTTCATGATTCATGATTTATGATTCAATTCATGATTCATGATTCAATTCATGATTCATGATTTATGATTCAAATTAAGATTCATGATTCATGATTCAATTCATGATTCATGATTCGATTCAAGATTCATGATTTAAATCATGATTCATAATTCGATTCATGATTTATGATTCAATTCATGATTCATGATTCATGATTTAAATCATGAATTATGATTCAATTCATGACTCATGATTAATGATTCAATTCATGATTCAATTCATGATTCATGATTCAATTCATGATTCATGATTCAATTCATGATTCATGATTCCATTCATGATTCATGATTCAATTCATGATTCATAATTCATGATATGATTCATGATTCATGATTCGATTCATAAATCATGATTCAATTCATGATTCATGATTTGTTTCATGATTCATGATTCAATTCATGATTTATGATTTATCATTTATGATTCAATTCATGATTCATGATTCATGATTCAATGCATGATTCATGATTCGATTCATGATTCATGATTCAATTCATGATTCATTTAATGATACAATTCATGATTCATGATTCAATTCATGATTTAATTAATTAATTAATTGAATTCATTTCATGATTCATGATTCATGATTCAATTCATGATTCATGATTCATTTCATGATTCAAGATTCATGATTCAATTCATGATTCAGTTCATGATTCATGATTCAATTCATGATTCATGATTTATTATTCAAATTAAGATTCATGATTCATGATTCATGATTCAATTAATAATTCATAATTAATTTCATGATTCAATTCATGATTCATTTTATGATTCATGATTCGATTCATGATTCATGATTCATGATTCGATTCATGATTCATGATTAATGATTCATGATTCATGATTCAATTCATGATTCATGATTCATGATTAGATTCTTAATTCATGATTTATGATTCAATTCATGATTCATGATTCAATTCATGATTCAATTCATGATTCATTTCATGATTCATGATTCAATTCATGATTCATGATTCGATTCATGATTCATGATTCAATTAATGATTTATTTCATGATTCAATTCATGATTCATGATTCGATTCATGATTCATGATTCGATTCAAGATTCATGATTTAATTCATGATTCATGATTCGATTCATGATTCATGATTCAATTCATGATTCATGATTCATGATTCAATTCATGATTCATGATTCATGATTCAATTCATGATTCATGATTTGATTCATGATTCATGATTCAATTCATGATTCATTTAATGATTCAATTCATGATTCATGATTAATTTCATGATTCATGATTCAATTCATGATTCAGTTCATGATTTATGATTCAATTCACGATTCATGATTAATGATTCATGATTCAATTCCTTATTCATGATTCGATTCATGATTCATGATTGAATTCATGATTGAATTCATGATTCATGATTCAATTCATGATTCATGATTCATGATTAGATTCATAATTCATAATTCATGATTCAATTCATGATTCATGATTCAATTCATGATTCATGTTTCGATTCATGATTCATGATTCAATTCATGATTAATGATTCATGATTCAATTCATGATTCAATTCATGAATCATGATTCGATTCATGATTCATGATTCGATTCATGATTCATGATTCAAATCATGATTCATGATTCAATTCATGATTCATGATTCAATTCATGATTCATGATTCATGATTCATGATTCAATTCATGATTCAATTCACGATTCATGATTCATGATTCATGATTCAATTCATGATTCATGATTTGATTCATGATTCATGATTCGATTCATGATTCAATTCATGATTCATGATTCATGATTCATTTCATGATTCATTATTCAATTCATGATTCCATTCATGATTCATGATTTAATTCATGATTCAGGATTCAGGATTCGATTCATGATTCATGATTCGATTCATAAATCATGATTCAATTCATGATTCATGATTCGTTTCATGATTCATGATTCAATTCATGATTCATGATTCATGATTTATGATTCAATTCATGATTCATGATTCATGATTTGATTCATGATTCTTGATTCATGATTTGATTCATGATTCATGATTTGATTCATGATTCATGATTCATGATTCAATTCATGATTTAGTTCATGATTCAAGATTCAATTTCATTAATAATGATTTATGATTCAATTCATGATTCATGATTAATTTCATGATTCATTTCATGATTCATGATTAATGATTTAATTCATGATTCAATTCATGATTCATGATTCAATTCATGATTCATTTAATGATTCAATTCATGATTCATGATTTGATTCATGATTCATGATTCAATTCATGATTCATTTAATAATTCAATTCATGATTCATGATTCAATTCATGATTCATGATTCGATTCATGATTCATGATTCGATTCATGATTCATGATTCAATTTATGATTCATGATTCATTTCATGATTCATGATTCATGATTCAATTTATGATTCATGATTCATTTCATGATTCATGATTCATGATTCAATTCATGATTCATGATTTGATTCATGATTCATGATTCAATTCATGATTCATTTCATGATTAAATTCATGATTCATGATTCAATTTATGATTCATGATTCATTTCATGATTCATGATTCATAATTCATGATTCGATTCATGATTCATGATTCGATTCATGATTCGATTCAAGATTCATGATATATGATTCAAATTAAGATTCATGATTCATGATTCAGTTAATGATTCATAATTCATTTCATGATTAAATTCATGATTCATTTTATGATTCATGATTCATGATTCAATTCATGATTCATTTAATGATTCAATTCATGATTCATGATTCGATTCATGATTCATGATTCAATTCATGATTCATTTAATGATTCAATTCATGATTCATGATTCGATTCATGATTCATGATTCGATTCATGATTCATGATTCGATTCATGATTCATGATTCAATTTATGATTCATGATTTATTTCATGATTCATGATTCATGATTCAATTTATGATTCATGATTCATTTCATGATTCATGATTCATGATTCAATTTATGATTCATGATTCATTTCATGATTCATGATTCATGATTCAATTCATGATTCATTTCATGATTCATGATTCATGATTCAATTCATGATTCAGTTCATGATTCATGATTCAATTCATGATTCATGATTTATGATTCAAATTAAGATTCATGATTCATTAATCATGATTCAATAATGATTCATAATTCATTTCATGATTAAATTCATGATTCATTATTCAATTTATGATTCATGATTCATTTCATGATTCATGATTCATAATTCATGATTCGATTCATGATTCATGATTCGATTCATGATTCGATTCAAGATTCATGATATATGATTCAAATTAAGATTCATGATTCATGATTCAGTTAATGATTCATAATTCATTTCATGATTAAATTCATGATTCATTTTATGATTCATGATTCATGATTAAATTCATGATTCATGATTCGATTCATGATTCATGATTCGATTCAAGATTCATGATTTAATTCATGATTCATGATTCGATTCATGATTCAATTCATTATTCATGATTCATGATTCGATTCATGATTCATTATTCAATTCATGATTCATTTCATGATTGAATTCATGATTCATGATTGAATTCATGATTCATGATTCATGATTCAATTCATTATTCATGATTCATGATTCGATTCATGATTCATGATTCAATTCATGATTCATTTCATGATTCAATTCATGATTCATGATTGAATTCATGATTCATGATTCGATTCATGATTCATGATTCAATTCATGATACAATTCATGATTCAAGATTCATTTCATGATTCATGATTCATGATTCAATTCATGATTCAGTTAATGATTCATGATTCAATTCACGATTCATGATTCATGATTCGATTCATGATTCATGATTCATGATTCAATTCATGATTCCTGATTCATGATTCATGATTCAATTCATGATTCATGATTTGATTCATGATTCATGATTCAATTCATGATTCATTTCATGATTCAATTCATGATTCATGATTAATTTCATGATTCATGATTCAATTCATGATTCAGTTCATGATTTATGATTTAATTCACGATTCATGATTAATGATTCATGATTAAATTCCTTATTCATGATTCGATTCATGATTCATGATTGAATTCATGATTCATGATTCAATTCATGATTCATGTTTCGATTCATGATTCATGATTCAATTCATGATTAATGATTCATGATTCAATTCATGATTCAATTCATGAATCATGATTCAATTCATGATTCATGATTCGATTCATGATTCATGATTCAAATCATGATTGAATTCATGATTCATGATTCAATTCATGATTCATGATTCAATTCATGATTCATGATTCATGATTCATGATTCATGATTCAATTCATATTTCAATTCACGATTCATGATTCATGATTCATGATTCAATTCATGATTCATGATTCATGATTCATGATTCATGATTCAATTCATTATTCAATTCACGATTCATGATTCATGATTCATGATTCAATTCATGATTCATGATTTGATTCATGATTCATGATTCGATTCATGATTCAATTCATGATTCATGATTCATTTCATGATTCATTATTCAATTCATGATTCCATTCATGATTCATGATTCAAATCATGATTCAGGATTCAGGATTCGATTCATGATTCATGATTCGATTCATAAATCATGATTCAATTCATGATTCATGATTCAATTCATGATTCATGATTCATGATTCAATTCATGATTCATGATTCATGATTTGATTCATGATTCTTGATTCATGATTTGATTCATGATTCATGATTTGATTCATGATTCATGATTCATGATTCAATTCATGATTTAGTTCATGATTCAAGATTCAATTTCATTATTAATGATTTATGATTCAATTCATGATTCATGATTAATTTCATGATTCAATTCATGATTCATTTCATGATTCATGATTAATGATTTAATTCATGATTCAATTCATGATTCATGATTCGATTCATGATTCATGATTCAATTCATGATTCATTTAATGATTCAATTCATGATTCATGATTCGATTCATGATTCATGATTCAATTCATGATTCATTTAATGATTCAATTCATGATTCATGATTCAATTCATGATTCATGATTCGATTCATGATTCATGATTCGATTCATGATTCATGATTCAATTTATGATTCATGATTCATTTCATGATTCATGATTCATGATTCAATTTATGATTCATGATTCATTTCATGATTCATGATTCATGATTCAATTCATGATTCAGTTCATGATTCATGATTCAATTCATGATTTATGATTTATGATTCAAATTAAGATCAAGATTCATTAATCATGATTCAATAATGATTCATAATTCATTTCATGATTAAATTCATCATTCATGATTCAATTTATGATTCATGATTCATTTCATGATTCATGATTCATAATTCATGATTTGATTCATGATTCATGATTCGATTCATGATTCGATTCAAGATTCATGATATATGATTCAAATTAAGATTCATGATTCATGATTCAGTTAATGATTCATAATTCATTTCATGATTAAATTCATGATTCATTTTATGATTCATGATTCACTATTCAATTCATGATTCATGATTCGATTCATGATTCATGATTCGATTCAAGATTCATGATTTAATGCATGATTCATGATTCGATTCATGATTCAATTCATGATTCATGATTCAATTCATTATTCATGATTCATGATTCGATTCATGATTCATGATTCAATTCATTATTCATGATTCATGATTCAATTCATGATTCATGATTGAATTCATGATTCATGATTCGATTCATGATTCATGATTCAATTCATGATACAATTCATGATTCAAGATTCATTTCATGATTCATGATTCATGATTCAATTCATGATTCAGTTAATGATTCATGATTCAATTCACGATTCATGATTCATGATTCGATTCATGATTCATGATTCATGATTCAATTCCTTATTCATGATCCGATTCATGATTCATGATTCAATTCATAATTGAATTCATGATTCATGATTCAATTCATGATTCATGATTCAATTCATGATTCATGATTCATGATTCGATTTATGATTCATGATTTATGATTCATGATTCAATTCATGATTCATGATTCATGATTCAATTCATGATTCAATTCATGATTCATGATTCGATTCATGATTCATGATTCATTTCATGATTCATAATTCATGATTCAATTCATGATTCAATTCATGATTTGTGATTCGATTCATGATTCATGAATCGATTCATGATTCATGATTCAATTCATGATTCAGTATTCAAATCATGATTCATGATTCAATTCATGATTCATGATTCAATTCATGATTTAATTCATGATTCATGATTTAATTCATGATTCATGATTCGATTCATGATTCATTATTCGATTCATGATTCATGATTCAATTCATGATTCATGATTCATTTCATGATTCATTATTCAATTCATGATTCGATTCATGATTCATGATTCATGATTCAATTCATGATTCGATTCATGATTCATTATTCATGATTCAATTCATGATTCGATTCATGATTAATGATTCAATTCATGATTCATGATTTGATTCATGATTCATTTAAAGATTCAATTCATGATTCATGATTCAATGCATGATTCATGATTCATTTCATGATTCATTATTCAATTCATGATTCGATTCATGATTCATGATTCATGATTCAATTCATGATTCCATTCATGATTCATGATTCAATTCATGATTCATGATTTGATTCTTGATTCATGATTCGATTCATGATTCATGATTCAATTCATGATTCATGATTCATGATTCTTGATTCATGATTCAATTCATGATTCATGATTCGATGCATGATTCATGATTCAATTCATGATTCATTTAAAGATTCAATTCATGATTCATGATTCAATTCATGATTCATTTCATGATTCATTATTCAATTCATGATTCGATTCATGATTCATGATTCAATTCATGATTCCATTCATGATTCATGATTCAATTCATGATTCATGATTTGATTCTTGATTCATGATTCGATTCATGATTCATGATTCATTTCATGATTCATGATTCATGATTCTTGATTCATGATTCAATTCATGATTCATGATTCGATGCATGATTCATGATTCAATTCATGATTCATTTAAAGATTCAATTCATGATTCATGATTCAATTCATGATTGAATTAATTAATTATTTGAATTCATTTCATGATTCATGATTCATGATTCAATTCATGATTCATGATTCATTTCATGATTCATGATTCATGATTCAATTCATGATTCAGTTCATGATTTATGATTCAATTCATGATTCATGATTTATGATTTAAATTAAGATTCATGATTCATTTCATGATTCATGATTCATGATTCAATTCATGATTCATGATTCGATTCAAGATTCATGATTTAAATCATGATTCATAATTCGATTCATAATTTATGATTCAATTCATGATTCATGATTCATGATTTAAATCATGAATTATGATTCAATTCATGACTCATGATTAATGATTCAATTCATGATTCAATTCATGATTCATGATTCAATTCATGATTCATGATTCAATTCATGATTCATGATTCCATTCATGATTCATGATTCAATTCATGATTCATAATTCATGATACGATTCATGATTCATGATTCGATTCATAAATCATGATTCAATTCATGATTCATGATTTGTTTCATGATTCATGATTCAATTCATGATTTATGATTTATCATTTATGATTCAATTCATGATTCATGATTCATGATTTGATTCATGATTCATGATTCGATTCATGATTCATGATTCAATTCATGATTCATGATTCGATTCATGATTCATGATTCAATTCATGATTCATTTAATGATTCAATTCATGATTCATGATTCAATTCATGATTTAATTAATTAATTAATTGAATTCATTTCATGATTCATGATACATGATTCAATTCATGATTCATGATTCATTTCATGATTCAAGATTTATGATTCAATTCATGATTCAGTTCATGATTCATGATTCAATTCATGATTCATGATTTATTATTAAAATTAAGATTCATGATTCATGATTCATGATTCAATTAATAATTCATAATTAATTTCATGATTCAATTCATGATTCATTTTATGATTCATGATTCATGATTCGATTCATGATTCATGATTCATGATTCGATTCATGATTCATGATTAATGATTCATGATTCATGATTCAATTCATGATTCATGATTCATGATTAGATTCTTAATTTATGATTTATGATTCAATTCATGATTCATGATTCAATTCATGATTCAATTCATGATTCATTTCATGATTCATGATTCAATTCATGATTCATGATTCGATTCATGATTCATGATTCAATTCATGATTCAGTTCATGATTCATGATTCAATTCATGATTTATGATTTATGATTCAAATTAAGATTCATGATTCATTAATCATGATTCAATAATGATTCATAATTCATTTCATGATTAAATTCATCATTCATGATTCAATTTATGATTCATG
>NW_027446567.1:0-52412 GCF_038048845.1 Mixophyes fleayi | reverse complement strand
TAGAAATGACTATGTTTTGCGATTTCTCCTGCTCAGAAAGACTTAGAAAGTTGATAATTGTGGGCAATGTAAGAAATGTCATGAGAAACAAGAATTATGTAAAAGAATTGATGTAAGTCATTGTTTCCAAGAGAAAGGGAGACCGGAGTGTAAAAAAGCATTGTTTTATGACGGCAATGAAGAAATGACTGTTTTGCGATTTCTCTTGCTCAGAAAGACTTAGAAAGTTGATAATTGTGGGCAATGTTAGAAATGTCATGAGAAACAAGAATTATGTAAAAGAATTGATGTAAGTCATTGTTTCCAAGAGAAAGGGAGACCGGAGTGTAAAAAAGCGTTGTTTTTGGACGGCAATGAAGAAATGACTGTTTTGCGATTTCTCTTGCTCAGAAAGACTTAGAAAGTTGATAATTGTGGGCAATGTTAGAAATGTCATGAGAAACAAGAATTATGTAAAAGAATTGATGTAAGTCATTGTTTCCAAGAGAAAGGGAGACAGGAGTGTAAAAAAGCGTTGTTTTTGGACGGCAATGAAGAAATGACTATGTTTTGCGATTTCTCCTGCTCAGAAAGACTTAGAAAGTTGATAATTGTGGGCAATGTAAGAAATGTCATGAGAAACAAGAATTATGTAAAAGAATTGATGTAAGTCACTGTTTCCAAGAGAAAGGGAGACCGGAGTGTAAAAAAGCATTGTTTTTGGACGGCAATGAAGAAATGACTGTTTTGCGATTTCTCTTGCTCAGAAAGACTTAGAAAGTTGATAATTGTGGGCAATGTTAGAAATGTCATGAGAAACAAGAATTATGTAAAAGAATTGATGTAAGTCATTGTTTCCAAGAGAAAGGGAGACCGGAGTGTAAAAAAGCGTTGTTTTTGGACGGCAATGAAGAAATGATTTTTTTGCGATTTCTCTTGCTCAGAAAGACTTAGAAAGTTGATAATTGTGAGCAATGTTAGAAATGTCATGAGAAACAAGAATTATGTAAAAGAATTGATGTAAGTCATTGTTTCCAAGAGAAAGGGAGACCGGAGTGTAAAAAAGCGTTGTTTTTGGACGGCAATGAAGAAATGACTATGTTTTGCGATTTCTCCTGCTCAGAAAGACTTAGAAAGTTGATAATTGTGGGCAATGTAAGAAATGTCATGAGAAACAAGAATTATGTAAAAGAATTGATGTAAGTCATTGTTTCCAAGAGAAAGGGAGACAGGAGTGTAAAAAAGCGTTGTTTTTGGACGGCAATGAAGAAATTACTATGTTTTGCGATTTCTCCTGCTCAGAAAGACTTAGAAAGTTGATAATTGTGGGCAATGTTAGAAATGTCATGAGAAACAAGAATTATGTAAAAGAATTGATGTAAGTCATTGTTTCCAAGAGAAAGGGAGACCGGAGTGTAAAAAAGCGTTGTTTTTGGACGGCAATGAAGAAATGACTATGTTCTGCGATTTCTCCTGCTCAGAAAGACTTAGAAAGTTGATAATTGTGGGCAATGTAAGAAATGTCATGAGAAACAAGAATTATGTAAAAGAATTGATGTAAGTCATTGTTTCCAAGAGAAAGGGAGACAGGAGTGTAAAAAAGTGTTGTTTTTGGACGGCAATGAAGAAATGACTATGTTTTGCGATTTCTCCTGCTCAGAAAGACTTAGAAAGTTGATAATTGTGGGCAATGTTAGAAATGTCATGAGAAACAAGAATTATGTAAAAGAATTGATGTAAGTCATTGTTTCCAAGAGAAAGGGAGACAGGAGTGTAAAAAAGCGTTGTTTTTGGACGGCAATGAAGAAATGACTATGTTTTGCGATTTCTCCTGCTCAGAAAGACTTAGAAAGTTGATAATTGTGGGCAATGTTAGAAATGTCATGAGAAACAAGAATTATGTAAAAGAATTGATGTAAGTCATTGTTTCCAAGAGAAAGGGAGACCGGAGTGTAAAAAAGCATTGTTTTTGGACGGCAATGAAGAAATGACTGTTTTGCGATTTCTCTTGCTCAGAAAGACTTAGAAAGTTGATAATTGTGGGCAATGTTAGAAATGTCATGAGAAACAAGAATTATGTAAAAGAATTGATGTAAGTCATTGTTTCCAAGAGAAAGGGAGACCGGAGTGTAAAAAAGCGTTGTTTTTGGACGGCAATGAAGAAATGACTGTTTTGCGATTTCTCTTGCTCAGAAAGACTTAGAAAGTTGATAATTGTGGGCAATGTTAGAAATGTCATGAGAAACAAGAATTATGTAAAAGAATTGATGTAAGTCATTGTTTCCAAGAGAAAGGGAGACCGGAGTGTAAAAAAGCGTTGTTTTTGGACGGCAATGAAGAAATGACTGTTTTGCGATTTCTCTTGCTCAGAAAGACTTAGAAAGTTGATAATTGTGGGCAATGTTAGAAATGTCATGAGAAACAAGAATTATGTAAAAGAATTGATGTAAGTCATTGTTTCCAAGAGAAAGGGAGACAGGAGTGTAAAAAAGCGTTGTTTTTGGACGGCAATGAAGAAATGACTATGTTTTGCGATTTCTCCTGCTCAGAAAGACTTAGAAAGTTGATAATTGTGGGCAATGTAAGAAATGTCATGAGAAACAAGAATTATGTAAAAGAATTGATGTAAGTCACTGTTTCCAAGAGAAAGGGAGACCGGAGTGTAAAAAAGCATTGTTTTTGGACGGCAATGAAGAAATGACTGTTTTGCGATTTCTCTTGCTCAGAAAGACTTAGAAAGTTGATAATTGTGGGCAATGTTAGAAATGTCATGAGAAACAAGAATTATGTAAAAGAATTGATGTAAGTCATTGTTTCCAAGAGAAAGGGAGACCGGAGTGTAAAAAAGCGTTGTTTTTGGACGGCAATGAAGAAATGATTTTTTTGCGATTTCTCTTGCTCAGAAAGACTTAGAAAGTTGATAATTGTGAGCAATGTTAGAAATGTCATGAGAAACAAGAATTATGTAAAAGAATTGATGTAAGTCATTGTTTCCAAGAGAAAGGGAGACCGGAGTGTAAAAAAGCGTTGTTTTTGGACGGCAATGAAGAAATGACTATGTTTTGCGATTTCTCCTGCTCAGAAAGACTTAGAAAGTTGATAATTGTGGGCAATGTAAGAAATGTCATGAGAAACAAGAATTATGTAAAAGAATTGATGTAAGTCATTGTTTCCAAGAGAAAGGGAGACAGGAGTGTAAAAAAGCGTTGTTTTTGGACGGCAATGAAGAAATTACTATGTTTTGCGATTTCTCCTGCTCAGAAAGACTTAGAAAGTTGATAATTGTGGGCAATGTTAGAAATGTCATGAGAAACAAGAATTATGTAAAAGAATTGATGTAAGTCATTGTTTCCAAGAGAAAGGGAGACCGGAGTGTAAAAAAGCGTTGTTTTTGGACGGCAATGAAGAAATGACTATGTTCTGCGATTTCTCCTGCTCAGAAAGACTTAGAAAGTTGATAATTGTGGGCAATGTAAGAAATGTCATGAGAAACAAGAATTATGTAAAAGAATTGATGTAAGTCATTGTTTCCAAGAGAAAGGGAGACAGGAGTGTAAAAAAGTGTTGTTTTTGGACGGCAATGAAGAAATGACTATGTTTTGCGATTTCTCCTGCTCAGAAAGACTTAGAAAGTTGATAATTGTGGGCAATGTTAGAAATGTCATGAGAAACAAGAATTATGTAAAAGAATTGATGTAAGTCATTGTTTCCAAGAGAAAGGGAGACAGGAGTGTAAAAAAGCGTTGTTTTTGGACGGCAATGAAGAAATGACTATGTTTTGCGATTTCTCCTGCTCAGAAAGACTTAGAAAGTTGATAATTGTGGGCAATGTTAGAAATGTCATGAGAAACAAGAATTATGTAAAAGAATTGATGTAAGTCATTGTTTCCAAGAGAAAGGGAGACCGGAGTGTAAAAAAGCATTGTTTTTGGACGGCAATGAAGAAATGACTGTTTTGCGATTTCTCTTGCTCAGAAAGACTTAGAAAGTTGATAATTGTGGGCAATGTTAGAAATGTCATGAGAAACAAGAATTATGTAAAAGAATTGATGTAAGTCATTGTTTCCAAGAGAAAGGGAGACCGGAGTGTAAAAAAGCGTTGTTTTTGGACGGCAATGAAGAAATGACTGTTTTGCGATTTCTCTTGCTCAGAAAGACTTAGAAAGTTGATAATTGTGGGCAATGTTAGAAATGTCATGAGAAACAAGAATTATGTAAAAGAATTGATGTAAGTCATTGTTTCCAAGAGAAAGGGAGACAGGAGTGTAAAAAAGCGTTGTTTTTGGACGGCAATGAAGAAATGACTATGTTTTGCGATTTCTCCTGCTCAGAAAGACTTAGAAAGTTGATAATTGTGGGCAATGTAAGAAATGTCATGAGAAACAAGAATTATGTAAAAGAATTGATGTAAGTCACTGTTTCCAAGAGAAAGGGAGACCGGAGTGTAAAAAAGCATTGTTTTTGGACTGCAATGAAGAAATGACTGTTTTGCGATTTCTCTTGCTCAGAAAGACTTAGAAAGTTGATAATTGTGGGCAATGTTAGAAATGTCATGAGAAACAAGAATTATGTAAAAGAATTGATGTAAGTCACTGTTTCCAAGAGAAAGGGAGACCGGAGTGTAAAAAAGCGTTGTTTTTGGACGGCAATGAAGAAATGACTATGTTTTGCGATTTCTCCTGCTCAGAAAGACTTAGAAAGTTTATAATTGTGGGCAATGTTAGAAATGTCATGAGAAACAAGAATTATGTAAAAGAATTGATGTAAGTCATTGTTTCCAAGAGAAAGGGAGACAGGAGTGTAAAAAAGCGTTGTTTTTGGACGGCAATGAAGAAATGACTATGTTTTGCGATTTCTCTTGCTCAGAAAGACTTAGAAAGTTGATAATTGTGGGCAATGTTAGAAATGTCATGAGAAACAAGAATTATGTAAAAGAATTGATGTAAGTCATTGTTTCCAAGAGAAAGGGAGACCGGAGTGTAAAAAAGCATTGTTTTTGGACGGCAATGAAGAAATGACTGTTTTGCGATTTCTCTTGCTCAGAAAGACTTAGAAAGTTGATAATTGTGGGCAATGTTAGAAATGTCATGAGAAACAAGAATTATGTAAAAGAATTGATGTAAGTCATTGTTTCCAAGAGAAAGGGAGACCGGAGTGTAAAAAAGCGTTGTTTTTGGACGGCAATGAAGAAATGACTGTTTTGCGATTTCTCTTGCTCAGAAAGACTTAGAAAGTTGATAATTGTGGGCAATGTTAGAAATGTCATGAGAAACAAGAATTATGTAAAAGAATTGATGTAAGTCATTGTTTCCAAGAGAAAGGGAGACCGGAGTGTAAAAAAGCGTTGTTTTTGGACGGCAATGAAGAAATGACTGTTTTGCGATTTCTCTTGCTCAGAAAGACTTAGAAAGTTGATAATTGTGGGCAATGTTAGAAATGTCATGAGAAACAAGAATTATGTAAAAGAATTGATGTAAGTCATTGTTTCCAAGAGAAAGGGAGACAGGAGTGTAAAAAAGCGTGTTTTTGGACGGCAATGAAGAAATGACTATGTTTTGCGATTTCTCCTGCTCAGAAAGACTTAGAAAGTTGATAATTGTGGGCAATGTAAGAAATGTCATGAGAAACAAGAATTATGTAAAAGAATTGATGTAAGTCATTGTTTCCAAGAGAAAGGGAGACAGGAGTGTAAAAAAGTGTTGTTTTTGGACGGCAATGAAGAAATGACTATGTTTTGCGATTTCTCATGCTCAGAAAGACTTAGAAAGTTGATAATTGTGGGCAATGTTAGAAATGTCATGAGAAACAAGAATTATGTAAAAGAATTGATGTAAGTCATTGTTTCCAAGAGAAAGGGAGACAGGAGTGTAAAAAAGCGTTGTTTTTGGACGGCAATGAAGAAATGACTATGTTTTGCGATTTCTCCTGCTCAGAAAGACTTAGAAAGTTTATAATTGTGGGCAATGTAAGAAATGTCATGAGAAACAAGAATTATGTAAAAGAATTGATGTAAGTCATTGTTTCCAAGAGAAAGGGAGACAGGAGTGTAAAAAAGCGTTGTTTTTGGACGGCAATGAAGAAATGACTATGTTTTGCGATTTCTCCTGCTCAGAAAGACTTAGAAAGTTGATAATTGTGGGCAATGTTAGAAATGTCATGAGAAACAAGAATTATGTAAAATAATTGATGTAAGTCATTGTTTCCAAGAGAAAGGGAGACCGGAGTGTAAAAAAGCGTTGTTTTTGGACGGCAATGAAGAAATGACTGTTTTGCGATTTCTCTTGCTCAGAAAGACTTAGAAAGTTGATAATTGTGGGCAATGTTAGAAATGTCATGAGAAACAAGAATTATGTAAAAGAATTGATGTAAGTCATTGTTTCCAAGAGAAAGGGAGACAGGAGTGTAAAAAAGCGTGTTTTTGGACGGCAATGAAGAAATGACTATGTTTTGCGATTTCTCCTGCTCAGAAAGACTTAGAAAGTTGATAATTGTGGGCAATGTAAGAAATGTCATGAGAAACAAGAATTATGTAAAAGAATTGATGTAAGTCATTGTTTCCAAGAGAAAGGGAGACAGGAGTGTAAAAAAGCTTTGTTTTTGGACGGCAATGAAGAAATGACTATGTTTTGCGATTTCTCATGCTCAGAAAGACTTAGAAAGTTGATAATTGTGGGCAATGTTAGAAATGTCATGAGAAACAAGAATTATGTAAAAGAATTGATGTAAGTCACTGTTTCCAAGAGAAAGGGAGACCGGAGTGTAAAAAAGCATTGTTTTTGGACGGCAATGAAGAAATGACTGTTTTGCGATTTCTCTTGCTCAGAAAGACTTAGAAAGTTGATAATTGTGGGCAATGTTAGAAATGTCATGAGAAACAAGAATTATGTAAAAGAATTGATGTAAGTCATTGTTTCCAAGAGAAAGGGAGACCGGAGTGTAAAAAAGCGTTGTTTTTGGACGCCAATGAAGAAATGATTTTTTTGCGATTTCTCTTGCTCAGAAAGACTTAGAAAGTTGATAATTGTGGGCAATGTTAGAAATGTCATGAGAAACAAGAATTATGTAAAAGAATTGATGTAAGTCATTGTTTCCAAGAGAAAGGGAGACTGGAGTGTAAAAAAGCGTTGTTTTTGGACGACAATGAAGAAATGACTATGTTTTGCGATTTCTCCTGCTCAGAAAGACTTAGAAAGTTGATAATTGTGGGCAATGTAAGAAATGTCATGAGAAACAAGAATTATGTAAAAGAATTGATGTAAGTCATTGTTTCCAAGAGAAAGGGAGACAGGAGTGTAAAAAAGCGTTGTTTTTGGACGGCAATGAAGAAATGACTATGTTTTGCGATTTCTCCTGCTCAGAAAGACTTAGAAAGTTGATAATTGTGGGCAATGTAAGAAATGTCATGAGAAACAAGAATTATGTAAAAGAATTGATGTAAGTCATTGTTTCCAAGAGAAAGGGAGACAGGAGTGTAAAAAAGCGTTGTTTTTGGACGGCAATGAAGAAATGACTATGTTTTGCGATTTCTCCTGCTCAGAAAGACTTAGAAAGTTGATAATTGTGGGCAATGTTAGAAATGTCATGAGAAACAAGAATTATGTAAAAGAATTGATGTAAGTCATTGTTTCCAAGAGAAAGGGAGACAGGAGTGTAAAAAAGCGTTGTTTTTGGACGGCAATGAAGAAATGACTATGTTTTGCGATTTCTCCTGCTCAGAAAGACTTAGAAAGTTGATAATTGTGGGCAATGTTAGAAATGTCATGAGAAACAAGACTTATGTAAAAGAATTGATGTAAGTCATTGTTTCCAAGAGAAAGGGAGACCGGAGTGTAAAAAAGCATTGTTTTTGGACGGCAATGAAGAAATGACTGTTTTGCGATTTCTCTTGCTAAGAAAGACTTAGAAAGTTGATAATTGTGGGCAATGTTAGAAATGTCATGAGAAACAAGAATTATGTAAAAGAATTGATGTAAGTCATTGTTTCCAAGAGAAAGGGAGACCGGAGTGTAAAAAAGCGTTGTTTTTGGACGGCAATGAAGAAATGACTGTTTTGCGATTTCTCTTGCTCAGAAAGACTTAGAAAGTTGATAATTGTGGGCAATGTTAGAAATGTCATGAGAAACAAGAATTATGTAAAAGAATTGATGTAAGTCATTGTTTCCAAGAGAAAGGGAGACAGGAGTGTAAAAAAGCGTTGTTTTTGGACGGCAATGAAGAAATGACTATGTTTTGCGATTTCTCCTGCTCAGAAAGACTTAGAAAGTTGATAATTGTGGGCAATGTAAGAAATGTCATGAGAAACAAGAATTATGTAAAAGAATTGATGTAAGTCATTGTTTCCAAGAGAAAGGGAGACCGGAGTGTAAAAAAGCATTGTTTTTGGACGGCAATGAAGAAATGACTCTTTTGCGATTTCTCTTGCTCAGAAAGACTTAGAAAGTTGATAATTGTGGGCAATGTTAGAAATGTCATGAGAAACAAGAATTATGTAAAAGAATTGATGTAAGTCATTGTTTCCAAGAGAAAGGGAGACCGGAGTGTAAAAAGCGTTGTTTTTGGACGGCAATGAAGAAATGACTGTTTTGCGATTTCTCTTGCTCAGAAAAGACTTAGAAAGTTGATAATTGTGGGCAATGTTAGAAATGTCATGAGAAACAAGAATTATGTAAAAGAATTGATGTAAGTCATTGTTTCCAAGAGAAAGGGAGACAGGAGTGTAAAAAAGCGTGTTTTTGGACGGCAATGAAGAAATGACTATGTTTTGCGATTTCTCCTGCTCAGAAAGACTTAGAAAGTTGATAATTGTGGGCAATGTAAGAAATGTCATGAGAAACAAGAATTATGTAAAAGAATTGATGTAAGTCATTGTTTCCAAGAGAAAGGGAGACAGGAGTGTAAAAAAGCTTTGTTTTTGGACGGCAATGAAGAAATGACTATGTTTTGCGATTTCTCATGCTCAGAAAGACTTAGAAAGTTGATAATTGTGGGCAATGTTAGAAATGTCATGAGAAACAAGAATTATGTAAAAGAATTGATGTAAGTCACTGTTTCCAAGAGAAAGGGAGACCGGAGTGTAAAAAAGCATTGTTTTTTGGACGGCAATGAAGAAATGACTGTTTTGCGATTTCTCTTGCTCAGAAAGACTTAGAAAGTTGATAATTGTGGGCAATGTTAGAAATGTCATGAGAAACAAGAATTATGTAAAAGAATTGATGTAAGTCATTGTTTCCAAGAGAAAGGGAGACCGGAGTGTAAAAAAGCGTTGTTTTTGGACGGCAATGAAGAAATGATTTTTTTGCGATTTCTCTTGCTCAGAAAGACTTAGAAAGTTGATAATTGTGGGCAATGTTAGAAATGTCATGAGAAACAAGAATTATGTAAACTCCTGTCTCCCTTTCTCTTGGAAACAATGACTTACATCAATTCTTTTACATAATTCTTGTTTCTCATGACATTTCTAACATTGCCCACAATTATCAACTTTCTAAGTCTTTCTGAGCAGGAGAAATCGCAAAACAGTCATTTCTTCATTGCCGTCCAAAAACAATGCTTTTTTACACTCCGGTCTCCCTTTCTCTTGGAAACAATGACTTACATCAATTCTTTACATAATTCTTGTTTCTCATGACATTTCTAACATTGCCCACAATTATCAACTTTCTAAGTCTTTCTGAGCAGGAGAAATCGCAAAACATAGTCATTTCTTCATTGCCGTCCAAAAACAACGCTTTTTTACACTCCTGTCTCCCTTTCTCTTGGAAACAATGACTTACATCAATTCTTTTACATAATTCTTGTTTCTCATGACATTTCTTACATTGCCCACAATTATCAACTTTCTAAGTCTTTCTGAGCAGGAGAAATCGCAAAACATAGTCATTTCTTCATTGCCGTCCAAAAACAATGCTTTTTTACACTCCGGTCTCCCTTTCTCTTGGAAACAGTGACTTACATCAATTCTTTTACATAATTCTTGTTTCTCATGACATTTCTAACATTGCCCACAATTATCAACTTTCTAAGTCTTTCTGAGCATGAGAAATCGCAAAACATAGTCATTTCTTCATTGCCGTCCAAAAACAAAGCTTTTTTACACTCCTGTCTCCCTTTCTCTTGGAAACAATGACTTACATCAATTCTTTTACATAATTCTTGTTTCTCATGACATTTCTTACATTGCCCACAATTATCAACTTTCTAAGTCTTTCTGAGCAGGAGAAATCGCAAAACATAGTCATTTCTTCATTGCCGTCCAAAAACACGCTTTTTTACACTCCTGTCTCCCTTTCTCTTGGAAACAATGACTTACATCAATTCTTTTACATAATTCTTGTTTCTCATGACATTTCTAACATTGCCCACAATTATCAACTTTCTAAGTCTTTCTGAGCAAGAGAAATCGCAAAACAGTCATTTCTTCATTGCCGTCCAAAAACAACGCTTTTTTACACTCCGGTCTCCCTTTCTCTTGGAAACAATGACTTACATCAATTCTTTTACATAATCTTGTTTCTCATGACATTTCTAACATTGCCCACAATTATCAACTTTCTAAGTCTTTCTGAGCAAGAGAAATCGCAAAACAGTCATTTCTTCATTGCCGTCCAAAAACAATGCTTTTTTACACTCCGGTCTCCCTTTCTCTTGGAAACAATGACTTACATCAATTATTTTACATAATTCTTGTTTCTCATGACATTTCTAACATTGCCCACAATTATCAACTTTCTAAGTCTTTCTGAGCAGGAGAAATCGCAAAACATAGTCATTTCTTCATTGCCGTCCAAAAACAACGCTTTTTTACACTCCTGTCTCCCTTTCTCTTGGAAACAATGACTTACATCAATTCTTTTACATAATTCTTGTTTCTCATGACATTTCTTACATTGCCCACAATTATAAACTTTCTAAGTCTTTCTGAGCAGGAGAAATCGCAAAACATAGTCATTTCTTCATTGCCGTCCAAAAACAACGCTTTTTTACACTCCTGTCTCCCTTTCTTTTGGAAACAATGACTTACATGAATTCTTTTACATAATTCTTGTTTCTTATGACATTTCTAACATTTCCCACAATTATCAACTTTCTAAGTCTTTGTGAGCAAGAGAAATCGCAAAACAGTCATTTCTTCATTGCCGTCCAAAAACAACGCTTTTTTACACTCCGGTCTCCCTTTCTCTTGGAAACAATGACTTACATCAATTCTTTTACATAATTCTTGTTTCTCATGACATTTCTAACATTGCCCACAATTATCAACTTTCTAAGTCTTTCTGAGCAAGAGAAATCGCAAAACAGTCATTTCTTCATTGCCGTCCAAAAACAATGCTTTTTTACACTCCGGTCTCCCTTTCTCTTGGAAACAATGACTTACATCAATTCTTTTACATAATTCTTGTTTCTCATGACATTTCTAACATTGCCCACAATTATCAACTTTCTAAGTCTTTCTGAGCAGGAGAAATCGCAAAACATAGTCATTTCTTCATTGCCGTCCAAAAACAACGCTTTTTTACACTCCTGTCTCCCTTTCTCTTGGAAACAATGACTTACATCAATTCTTTTACATAATTCTTGTTTCTCATGACATTTCTAACATTGCCCACAATTATCAACTTTCTAAGTCTTTCTGAGCAGGAGAAATCGCAAAACATAGTCATTTCTTCATTGCCGTCCAAAAACAACGCTTTTTTACACTCCTGTCTCCCTTTCTCTTGGAAACAATGACTTACATCAATTCTTTTACATAATTCTTGTTTCTCATGACATTTCTTACATTGCCCACAATTATCAACTTTCTAAGTCTTTCTGAGCAGGAGAAATCGCAAAACATAGTCATTTCTTCATTGCCGTCCAAAAACAACGCTTTTTTACACTCCGGTCTCCCTTTCTCTTGGAAACAATGACTTACATCAATTCTTTTACATAATTCTTGTTTCTCATGACATTTCTAACATTGCCCACAATTATCAACTTTCTAAGTCTTTCTGAGCAGGAGAAATCGCAAAACATAGTCATTTCTTCATTGCCGTCCAAAAACAACGCTTTTTTACACTCCTGTCTCCCTTTCTCTTGGAAACAATGACTTACATCAATTCTTTTACATAATTCTTGTTTCTCATGACATTTCTAACATTGCCCACAATTATCAACTTTCTAAATCTTTCTGAGCAGGAGAAATCGCAAAACATAGTCATTTCTTCATTGCCGTCCAAAAACAACGCTTTTTTACACTCCTGTCTCCCTTTCTCTTGGAAACAATGACTTACATCAATTCTTTTACATAATTCTTGTTTCTCATGACATTTCTTACATTGCCCACAATTATCAACTTTCTAAGTCTTTCTGAGCAGGAGAAATCGCAAAACATAGTCATTTCTTCATTGCCGTCCAAAAACAACGCTTTTTTACACTCCGGTCTCCCTTTCTCTTGGAAACAATGACTTGCATCAATTCTTTTACATAATTCTTGTTTCTCATGACATTTCTAACATTGCCCACAATTATCAACTTTCTAAGTCTTTCTGAGCAAGAGAAATCGCAAAACAGTCATTTCTTCATTGCCGTCCAAAAACAATGCTTTTTTACACTCCGGTCTCCCTTTCTCTTGGAAACAATGACTTACATCAATTCTTTTACATAATTCTTGTTTCTCATGACATTTCTAACATTGCCCACAATTATCAACTTTCTAAGTCTTTCTGAGCAGGAGAAATCGCAAAACATAGTCATTTCTTCATTGCCGTCCAAAAACAACGCTTTTTTACACTCCTGTCTCCCTTTCTATTGGAAACAATGACTTACATCAATTCTTTTACATAATTCTTGTTTATCATGACATTTCTAACATTGCCCACAATTATCAACTTTCTAAATCTTTCTGAGCAGGAGAAATCGCAAAACAGTCATTTCTTCATTGCCGTCCAAAAACAACGCTTTTTTACACTCCGGTCTCCCTTTCTCTTGGAAACAATGACTTACATCAATTCTTTTACATAATTCTTGTTTCTCATGACATTTCTAACATTGCCCACAATTATCAACTTTCTAAGTCTTTCTGAGCAAGAGAAATCGCAAAACAGTCATTTCTTCATTGCCGTCCAAAAACAATGCTTTTTTACACTCCGGTCTCCCTTTCTCTTGGAAACAATGACTTACATCAATTCTTTTACATAATTCTTGTTTCTCATGACATTTCTAACATTGCCCACAATTATCAACTTTCTAAGTCTTTCTGAGCAGGAGAAATCGCAAAACATAGTCATTTCTTCATTGCCGTCCAAAAACAACGCTTTTTTACACTCCTGTCTCCCTTTCTCTTGGAAACAATGACTTACATCAATTCTTTTACATAATTCTTGTTTCTCATGACATTTCTTACATTGCCCACAATTATCAACTTTCTAAGTCTTTCTGAGCAGGAGAAATCGCAAAACATAGTCATTTCTTCATTGCCGTCCAAAAACAACGCTTTTTTACACTCCGGTCTCCCTTTCTCTTGGAAACAATGACTTACATCAATTCTTTTACATAATTCTTGTTTCTCATGACATTTCTAACATTGCCCACAATTATCAACTTTCTAAATCTTTCTGAGCAGGAGAAATCGCAAAACATAGTCATTTCTTCATTGCCGTCCAAAAACAACGCTTTTTTACACTCCTGTCTCCCTTTCTCTTGGAAACAATTACTTACATCAATTCTTTTACATAATTCTTGTTTCTCATGACATTTCTAACATTGCCCACAATTATCAACTTTCTAAGTCTTTCTGAGCAGGAGAAATCGCAAAACATAGTCATTTCTTCATTGCCGTCCAAAAACAACGCTTTTTTACACTCCGGTCTCCCTTTCTCTTGGAAACAATGACTTACATCAATTCTTTTACATAATTCTTGTTTCTCATGACATTTCTAACATTGCCCACAATTATCAACTTTCTAAGTCTTTCTGAGCAAGAGAAATCGCAAAACAGTCATTTCTTCATTGCCGTCCAAAAACAATGCTTTTTTACACTCCTGTCTCCCTTTCTCTTGGAAACAATGACTTACATCAATTCTTTTACATAATTCTTGTTTCTCATGACATTTCTAACATTGCCCACAATTATCAACTTTCTAAGTCTTTCTGAGCAGGAGAAATCGCAAAACATAGTCATTTCTTCATTGCCGTCCAAAAACAACGCTTTTTTACACTCCTGTCTCCCTTTCTCTTGGAAACAATGACTTACATCAATTCTTTTACATAATTCTTGTTTCTCATGACATTTCTAACATTGCCCACAATTATCAACTTTCTAAGTCTTTCTGAGCAGGAGAAATCGCAAAACATAGTCATTTCTTCATTGCCGTCCAAAAACAACGCTTTTTTACACTCCGGTCTCCCTTTCTCTTGGAAACAATGACTTACATCAATTCTTTTACATAATTCTTGTTTCTCATGACATTTCTAACATTGCCCACAATTATCAACTTTCTAAGTCTTTCTTAGCAGGAGAAATCGCAAAACATAGTCATTTCTTCATTGCCGTCCAAAAACAACGCTTTTTTACACTCCTGTCTCCCTTTCTCTTGGAAACAATGACTTACATCAATTCTTTTACATAATTCTTGTTTCTCATGACATTTGTAACATTGCCCACAATTATCAACTTTCTAAGTCTTTCTGAGCAGGAGAAATCGCAAAACATAGTCATTTCTTCATTGCCGTCCAAAAACAACGCTTTTTTACACTCCTGTCTCCCTTTCTCTTGGAAACAATGACTTACATCAATTCTTTTACATAATTCTTGTTTCTCATGACATTTCTTACATTGCCCACAATTATCAACTTTCTAAGTCTTTCTGAGCAGGAGAAATCGCAAAACATAGTCATTTCTTCATTGCCGTCCAAAAACAACGCTTTTTTACACTCCGGTCTCCCTTTCTCTTGGAAACAATGACTTACATCAATTCTTTTACATAATTCTTGTTTCTCATGACATTTCTAACATTGCCCACAATTATCAACTTTCTAAGTCTTTCTGAGCAGGAGAAATCGTAAAACATAGTAATTTCTTCATTGCCGTCCAAAAACAACGCTTTTTTACACTCCTGTCTCCCTTTCTCTTGGAAACAATGACTTACATCAATTCTTTTACATAATTCTTGTTTCTCATGACATTTCTTACATTGCCCACAATTATCAACTTTCTAAGTCTTTCTGAGCAGGAGAAATCGCAAAACATAGTCATTTCTTCATTGCCGTCCAAAAACAACGCTTTTTTACACTCCGGTCTCCCTTTCTCTTGGAAACAATGACTTACATCAATTCTTTTACATAATTCTTGTTTCTCATGACATTTCTAACATTGCCCACAATTATCAACTTTCTAAGTCTTTCTGAGCAAGAGAAATCGCAAAAAAATCATTTCTTCATTGCCGTCCAAAAACAACGCTTTTTTACACTCCGGTCTCCCTTTCTCTTGGAAACAATGACTTACATCAATTCTTTTACATAATTCTTGTTTCTCATGACATTTCTAACATTGCCCACAATTATCAACTTTCTAAGTCTTTCTGAGCAAGAGAAATCGCAAAACAGTCATTTCTTCATTGCCGTCCAAAAACAATGCTTTTTTACACTCCGGTCTCCCTTTCTCTTGGAAACAATGACTTACATCAATTCTTTTACATAATTCTTGTTTCTCATGACATTTCTAACATTGCCCACAATTATCAACTTTCTAAGTCTTTCTGAGCAGGAGAAATCGCAAAACATAGTCATTTCTTCATTGCCGTCCAAAAACAACGCTTTTTTACACTCCTGTCTCCCTTTCTCTTGGAAACAATGACTTACATCAATTCTTTTACATAATTCTTGTTTCTCATGACATTTCTAACATTGCCCACAATTATCAACTTTCTAAGTCTTTCTGAGCAGGAGAAATCGCAAAACATAGTAATTTCTTCATTGCCGTCCAAAAACAACGCTTTTTTACACTCCTGTCTCCCTTTCTCTTGGAAACAATGACTTACATCAATTCTTTTACATAATTCTTGTTTCTCATGACATTTCTTACATTGCCCACAATTATCAACTTTCTAAGTCTTTCTGAGCAGGAGAAATCGCAAAACATAGTCATTTCTTCATTGCCGTCCAAAAACAATGCTTTTTTACACTCCGGTCTCCCTTTCTCTTGGAAACAATGACTTACATCAATTCTTTTACATAATTCTTGTTTCTCATGACATTTCTAACATTGCCCACAATTATCAACTTTCTAAGTCTTTCTGAGCAGGAGAAATCGCAAAACATAGTCATTTCTTTATTGCCGTCCAAAAACAATGCTTTTTTACACTCCGGTCTCCCTTTCTCTTGGAAACAATGACTTACATCAATTCTTTTACATAATTCTTGTTTCTCATGACATTTCTAACATTGCCCACAATTATCAACTTTCAAAATCTTTCTGAGCAGGAGAAATCGCAAAACATAGTCATTTCTTCATTGCCGTCCAAAAACAACGCTTTTTTACACTCCTGTCTCCCTTTCTCTTGGAAACAATTACTTACATCAATTCTTTTACATAATTCTTGTTTCTCATGACATTTCTAACATTGCCCACAATTATCAACTTTCTAAGTCTTTCTGAGCAGGAGAAATCGCAAAACATAGTCATTTCTTCATTGCCGTCCAAAAACAACGCTTTTTTACACTCCGGTCTCCCTTTCTCTTGGAAACAATGACTTACATCAATTCTTTTACATAATTCTTGTTCCTCATGACATTTCTAACATTGCCCACAATTATCAACTTTCTAAGTCTTTCTGAGCAAGAGAAATCGCAAAACAGTCATTTCTTCATTGCCGTCCAAAAACAATGCTTTTTTACACTCCGGTCTCCCTTTCTCTTGGAAACAATGACTTACATCAATTCTTTTACATAATTCTTGTTTCTCATGACATTTCTAACATTGCCCACAATTATCAACTTTCTAAGTCTTTCTGAGCAGGAGAAATCGCAAAACATAGTCATTTCTTCATTGCCGTCCAAAAACAACGCTTTTTTACACTCCTGTCTCCCTTTCTCTTGGAAACAATGACTTACATCAATTCTTTTACATAATTCTTGTTTCTCATGACATTTCTAACATTGCCCACAATTATCAACTTTCTAAGTCTTTCTGAGCAGGAGAAATCGCAAAACATAGTCATTTCTTCATTGCCGTCCAAAAACAACGCTTTTTTACACTCCTGTCTCCCTTTCTCTTGGAAACAATGACTTACATCAATTCTTTTACATAATTCTTGTTTCTCATGACATTTCTTACATTGCCCACAATTATCAACTTTCTAAGTCTTTCTGAGCAGGAGAAATCGCAAAACATAGTCATTTCTTCATTGCCGTCCAAAAACAACGCTTTTTTACACTCCGGTCTCCCTTTCTCTTGGAAACAATGACTTACATCAATTCTTTTACATAATTCTTGTTTCTCATGACATTTCTAACATTGCCCACAATTATCAACTTTCTAAGTCTTTCTGAGCAGGAGAAATCGTAAAACATAGTAATTTCTTCATTGCCGTCCAAAAACAACGCTTTTTTACACTCCTGTCTCCCTTTCTCTTGGAAACAATGACTTACATCAATTCTTTTACATAATTCTTGTTTCTCATGACATTTCTAACATTGCCCACAATTATCAACTTTCTAAGTCTTTCTGAGCAGGAGAAATCGCAAAACATAGTCATTTCTTTATTGCCGTCCAAAAACAATGCTTTTTTACACTCCGGTCTCCCTTTCTCTTGGAAACAATGACTTACATCAATTCTTTTACATAATTCTTGTTTCTCATGACATTTCTAACATTGCCCACAATTATCAACTTTCTAAATCTTTCTGAGCAGGAGAAATCGCAAAACATAGTCATTTCTTCATTGCCGTCCAAAAACAACGCTTTTTTACACTCCTGTCTCCCTTTCTCTTGGAAACAATTACTTACATCAATTCTTTTACATAATTCTTGTTTCTTATGACATTTCTAACATTGCCCACAATTATCAACTTTCTAAGTCTTTCTGAGCAGGAGAAATCGCAAAACATAGTCATTTCTTCATTGCCGTCCAAAAACAACGCTTTTTTACACTCCGGTCTCCCTTTCTCTTGGAAACAATGACTTACATCAATTCTTTTACATAATTCTTGTTTCTCATGACATTTCTAACATTGCCCACAATTATCAACTTTCTAAGTCTTTCTGAGCAAGAGAAATCGCAAAACAGTCATTTCTTCATTGCCGTCCAAAAACAATGCTTTTTTACACTCCGGTCTCCCTTTCTCTTGGAAACAATGACTTACATCAATTCTTTTACATAATTCTTGTTTCTCATGACATTTCTAACATTGCCCACAATTATCAACTTTCTAAGTCTTTCTGAGCAGGAGAAATCGCAAAACATAGTCATTTCTTCATTGCCGTCCAAAAACAACGCTTTTTTACACTCCTGTCTCCCTTTCTCTTGGAAACAATGACTTACATCAATTCTTTTACATAATTCTTGTTTCTCATGACATTTCTAACATTGCCCACAATTATCAACTTTCTAAGTCTTTCTGAGCAGGAGAAATCGCAAAACATAGTCATTTCTTCATTGCCGTCCAAAAACAACGCTTTTTTACACTCCTGTCTCCCTTTCTCTTGGAAACAATGACTTACATCAATTCTTTTACATAATTCTTGTTTCTCATGACATTTCTTACATTGCCCACAATTATCAACTTTCTAAGTCTTTCTGAGCAGGAGAAATCGCAAAACATAGTCATTTCTTCATTGCCGTCCAAAAACAACGCTTTTTTACACTCCGGTCTCCCTTTCTCTTGGAAACAATGACTTACATCAATTCTTTTACATAATTCTTGTTTCTCATGACATTTCTAACATTGCCCACAATTATCAACTTTCTAAGTCTTTCTGAGCAGGAGAAATCGTAAAACATAGTAATTTCTTCATTGCCGTCCAAAAACAACGCTTTTTTACACTCCTGTCTCCCTTTCTCTTGGAAACAATGACTTACATCAATTCTTTTACATAATTCTTGTTTCTCATGACATTTCTTACATTGCCCACAATTATCAACTTTCTAAGTCTTTCTGAGCAGGAGAAATCGCAAAACATAGTCATTTCTTCATTGCCGTCCAAAAACAACGCTTTTTTACACTCCGGTCTCCCTTTCTCTTGGAAACAATGACTTACATCAATTCTTTTACATAATTCTTGTTTCTCATGACATTTCTAACATTGCCCACAATTATCAACTTTCTAAGTCTTTCTGAGCAAGAGAAATCGCAAAAAAATCATTTCTTCATTGCCGTCCAAAAACAACGCTTTTTTACACTCCGGTCTCCCTTTCTCTTGGAAACAATGACTTACATCAATTCTTTTACATAATTCTTGTTTCTCATGACATTTCTAACATTGCCCACAATTATCAACTTTCTAAGTCTTTCTGAGCAAGAGAAATCGCAAAACAGTCATTTCTTCATTGCCGTCCAAAAACAATGCTTTTTTACACTCCGGTCTCCCTTTCTCTTGGAAACAATGACTTACATCAATTCTTTTACATAATTCTTGTTTCTCATGACATTTCTAACATTGCCCACAATTATCAACTTTCTAAGTCTTTCTGAGCAGGAGAAATCGCAAAACATAGTCATTTCTTCATTGCCGTCCAAAAACAACGCTTTTTTACACTCCTGTCTCCCTTTCTCTTGGAAACAATGACTTACATCAATTCTTTTACATAATTCTTGTTTCTCATGACATTTCTAACATTGCCCACAATTATCAACTTTCTAAGTCTTTCTGAGCAGGAGAAATCGCAAAACATAGTCATTTCTTCATTGCCGTCCAAAAACAACGCTTTTTTACACTCCGGTCTCCCTTTCTCTTGGAAACAATGACTTACATCAATTCTTTTACATAATTCTTGTTTCTCATGACATTTCTAACATTGCCCACAATTATCAACTTTCTAAGTCTTTCTGAGCAGGAGAAATCGCAAAACATAGTCATTTCTTCATTGCCGTCCAAAAACAACGCTTTTTTACACTCCTGTCTCCCTTTCTCTTGGAAACAATGACTTACATCAATTCTTTTACATAATTCTTGTTTCTCATGACATTTCTAACATTGCCCACAATTATCAACTTTCTAAGTCTTTCTGAGCAGGAGAAATCGCAAAACATAGTCATTTCTTCATTGCCGTCCAAAAACAACGCTTTTTTACACTCCTGTCTCCCTTTCTCTTGGAAACAATGACTTACATCAATTCTTTTACATAATTCTTGTTTCTCATGACATTTCTTACATTGCCCACAATTATCAACTTTCTAAGTCTTTCTGAGCAGGAGAAATCGCAAAACATAGTCATTTCTTCATTGCCGTCCAAAAACAACGCTTTTTTACACTCCGGTCTCCCTTTCTCTTGGAAACAATGACTTACATCAATTCTTTTACATAATTCTTGTTTCTCATGACATTTCTAACATTGCCCACAATTATCAACTTTCTAAGTCTTTCTGAGCAGGAGAAATCGTAAAACATAGTAATTTCTTCATTGCCGTCCAAAAACAACGCTTTTTTACACTCCTGTCTCCCTTTCTCTTGGAAACAATGACTTACATCAATTCTTTTACATAATTCTTGTTTCTCATGACATTTCTTACATTGCCCACAATTATCAACTTTCTAAGTCTTTCTGAGCAGGAGAAATCGCAAAACATAGTCATTTCTTCATTGCCGTCCAAAAACAACGCTTTTTTACACTCCGGTCTCCCTTTCTCTTGGAAACAATGACTTACATCAATTCTTTTACATAATTCTTGTTTCTCATGACATTTCTAACATTGCCCACAATTATCAACTTTCTAAGTCTTTCTGAGCAAGAGAAATCGCAAAAAAATCATTTCTTCATTGCCGTCCAAAAACAACGCTTTTTTACACTCCTGTCTCCCTTTCTCTTGGAAACAATGACTTACATCAATTCTTTTACATAATTCTTGTTTCTCATGACATTTCTAACATTTCCCACAATTATCAACTTTCTAAGTCTTTCTGAGCAAGAGAAATCGCAAAACAGTCATTTCTTCATTGCCGTCCAAAAACAATGCTTTTTTACACTCCGGTCTCCCTTTCTCTTGGAAACAATGACTTACATCAATTCTTTTACATAATTCTTGTTTCTCATGACATTTCTAACATTGCCCACAATTATCAACTTTCTAAGTCTTTCTGAGCAGGAGAAATCGCAAAACATAGTCATTTCTTCATTGCCGTCCAAAAACAACGCTTTTTTACACTCCTGTCTCCCTTTCTCTTGGAAACAATGACTTACATCAATTCTTTTACATAATTCTTGTTTCTCATGACATTTCTAACATTGCCCACAATTATCAACTTTCTAAGTCTTTCTGAGCAGGAGAAATCGCAAAACATAGTAATTTCTTCATTGCCGTCCAAAAACAACGCTTTTTTACACTCCTGTCTCCCTTTCTCTTGGAAACAATGACTTACATCAATTCTTTTACATTATTCTTGTTTCTCATGACATTTCTTACATTGCCCACAATTATCAACTTTCTAAGTCTTTCTGAGCAGGAGAAATCGCAAAACATAGTCATTTCTTCATTGCCGTCCAAAAACAATGCTTTTTTACACTCCGGTCTCCCTTTCTCTTGGAAACAATGACTTACATCATTTCTTTTACATAATTCTTGTTTCTCATGACATTTCTAACATTGCCCACAATTATCAACTTTCTAAGTCTTTCTGAGCAGGAGAAATCGCAAAACATAGTCATTTCTTTATTGCCGTCCAAAAACAATGCTTTTTTACACTCCGGTCTCCCTTTCTCTTGGAAACAATGACTTACATCAATTCTTTTACATAATTCTTGTTTCTCATGACATTTCTAACATTGCCCACAATTATCAACTTTCTAAGTCTTTCTGAGCAAGAGAAATCGCAAAACAGTCATTTCTTCATTGCCGTCCAAAAACAATGCTTTTTTACACTCCGGTCTCCCTTTCTCTTGGAAACAATGACTTACATCAATTCTTTTACATAATTCTTGTTTCTCATGACATTTCTTACATTGCCCACAATTATCAACTTTCTAAGTCTTTCTGAGCAGGAGAAATCGCAAAACATAGTCATTTCTTCATTGCCGTCCAAAAACAATGCTTTTTTACACTCCGGTCTCCCTTTCTCTTGGAAACAATGACTTACATCAATTCTTTTACATAATTCTTGTTTCTCATGACATTTCTAACATTGCCCACAATTATCAACTTTCTAAGTCTTTCTGAGCAGGAGAAATCGCAAAACATAGTCATTTCTTCATTGCCGTCCAAAAACAACGCTTTTTTACACTCCTGTCTCCCTTTCTCTTGGAAACAATGACTTACATCAATTCTTGTACATAATTCTTGTTTCTCATGACATTTCTTACATTGCCCACAATTATCAACTTTCTAAGTCTTTCTGAGCAGGAGAAATCGCAAAACATAGTCATTTCTTCATTGCTGTCCAAAAACAACGCTTTTTTACACTCCGGTCTCCCTTTCTCTTGGAAACAATGACTTACATCAATTCTTTTACATAATTCTTGTTTCTCATTACATTTCTAACATTGCCCACAATTATCAACTTTCTAAGTCTTTCTGAGCAAGAGAAATCGCAAAAAAATCATTTCTTCATTGCCGTCCAAAAACAACGCTTTTTTACACTCCGGTCTCCCTTTCTCTTGGAAACAATGACTTACATCAATTCTTTTACATAATTCTTGTTTCTCATGACATTTCTAACATTGCCCACAATTATCAACTTTCTAAGTCTTTCTGAGCAAGAGAAATCGCAAAACAGTCATTTCTTCATTGCCGTCCAAAAACAATGCTTTTTTACACTCCGGTCTCCCTTTCTCTTGGAAACAATGACTTACATCAATTCTTTTACATAATTCTTGTTTCTCATGACATTTCTATCATTGCCCACAATTATCAACTTTCTAAATCTTTCTGAGCAGGAGAAATCGCAAAACATAGTCATTTCTTCATTGCCGTCCAAAAACAACGCTTTTTTACACTCCTGTCTCCCTTTCTCTTGGAAACAATGACTTACATCAATTCTTTTACATAATTCTTGTTTCTCATGACATTTCTAACATTGCCCACAATTATCAACTTTCTAAGTCTTTCTGAGCAGGAGAAATCGCAAAACATAGTCATTTCTTCATTGCCGTCCAAAAACAAAGCTTTTTTACACTCCTGTCTCCCTTTCTCTTGAAAACAATGACTTACATCAATTCTTTTACATAATTCTTGTTTCTCATGACATTTCTTACATTGCCCACAATTATCAACTTTCTAAGTCTTTCTGAGCAGGAGAAATCGCAAAACATAGTCATTTCTTCATTGCCGTCCAAAAACAACGCTTTTTTACACTCCTGTCTCCCTTTCTCTTGGAAACAATGACTTACATCAATTCTTTTACATAATTCTTGTTTCTCATGACATTTCTAACATTGCCCACAATTATCAACTTTCTAAGTCTTTCTGAGCAAGAGAAATCGCAAAACAGTCATTTCTTCATTGCCGTCCAAAAACAACGCTTTTTTACACTCCGGTCTCCCTTTCTCTTGGAAACAATGACTTACATCAATTCTTTTACATAATTCTTGTTTCTCATGACATTTCTAACATTGCCCACAATTATCAACTTTCTAAGTCTTTCTGAGCAAGAGAAATCGCAAAACAGTCATTTCTTCATTGCCGTCCAAAAACAATGGTTTTTTACACTCCGGTCTCCCTTTCTCTTGGAAACAATGACTTACATCAATTCTTTTACATAATTCTTGTTTCTCATGACATTTCTTATATTGCCCACAATTATCAACTTTCTAAGTCTTTCTGAGCAGGAGAAATCGCAAAACATAGTCATTTCTTCATTGCCGTCCAAAAACAACGCTTTTTTACACTCCTGTCTCCCTTTCTTTTGGAAACAATGACTTACATCAATTCTTTTACATAATTCTTGTTTCTCATGACATTTCTAACATTTCCCACAATTATCAACTTTCTAAGTCTTTGTGAGCAAGAGAAATCGCAAAACAGTCATTTCTTCATTGCCGTCCAAAAACAACGCTTTTTTACACTCCTGTCTCCCTTTCTCTTGGAAACAATGACTTACATCAATTATTTTACATAATTCTTGTTTCTCATGACATTTCTTACATTGCCCACAATTATCAACTTTCTAAGTCTTTCTGAGCAGGAGAAATCGCAAAACATAGTCATTTCTTCATTGCCGTCCAAAAACAACGCTTTTTTACACTCCTGTCTCCCTTTCTTTTGGAAACAATGACTTACATCAATTCTTTTACATAATTCTTGTTTCTCATGACATTTCTAACATTTCCCACAATTATCAACTTTCTAAGTCTTTGTGAGCAAGAGAAATCGCAAAACAGTCATTTCTTCATTGCCGTCCAAAAACAACGCTTTTTTACACTCCGGTCTCCCTTTCTCTTGGAAACAATGACTTACATCAATTCTTTTACATAATTCTTGTTTCTCATGACATTTCTAACATTGCCCACAATTATCAACTTTCTAAGTCTTTCTGAGCAAGAGAAATCGCAAAACAGTCATTTCTTCATTGCCGTCCAAAAACAATGCTTTTTTACACTCCGGTCTCCCTTTCTCTTGGAAACAATGACTTACATCAATTCTTTTACATAATTCTTGTTTCTCATGACATTTCTAACATTGCCCACAATTATCAACTTTCTAAGTCTTTCTGAGCAGGAGAAATCGCAAAACATAGTCATTTCTTCATTGCCGTCCAAAAACAACGCTTTTTTACACTCCTGTCTCCCTTTCTCTTGGAAACAATGACTTACATCAATTCTTTTACATAATTCTTGTTTCTCATGACATTTCTAACATTGCCCACAATTATCAACTTTCTAAGTCTTTCTGAGCAGGAGAAATCGCAAAACATAGTAATTTCTTCATTGCCGTCCAAAAACAACGCTTTTTTACACTCCTGTCTCCCTTTCTCTTGGAAACAATGACTTACATCAATTCTTTTACATAATTCTTGTTTCTCATGACATTTCTAACATTGCCCACAATTATCAACTTTCTAAGTCTTTCTGAGCAAGAGAAATCGCAAAACAGTCATTTCTTCATTGCCGTCCAAAAACAACGCTTTTTTACACTCCGGTCTCCCTTTCTCTTGGAAACAATGACTTACATCAATTCTTTTACATAATTCTTGTTTCTCATGACATTTCTAACATTGCCCACAATTATCAACTTTCTAAGTCTTTCTGAGCAAGAGAAATCGCAAAACAGTCATTTCTTCATTGCCGTCCAAAAACAATGTTTTTTTTACACTCCGGTCTCCCTTTCTCTTGGAAACAATGACTTACATCAATTCTTTTACATAATTCTTGTTTCTCATGACATTTCTTATATTGCCCACAATTATCAACTTTCTAAGTCTTTCTGAGCAGGAGAAATCGCAAAACATAGTCATTTCTTCATTGCCGTCCAAAAACAACGCTTTTTTACACTCCTGTCTCCCTTTCTTTTGGAAACAATGACTTACATCATGTCTTTTACATAATTCTTGTTTCTCATGACATTTCTAACATTGCCCACAATTATCAACTTTCTAAGTCTTTCTGAGCAAGAGAAATCGCAAAACAGTCATTTCTTCATTGCCGTCCAAAAACAATGCTTTTTTACACTCCGGTCTCCCTTTCTCTTGGAAACAATGACTTACATCAATTCTTTTACATAATTCTTGTTTCTCATGACATTTCTAACATTGCCCACAATTATCAACTTTCTAAGTCTTTCTGAGCAGGAGAAATCGCAAAACATAGTCATTTCTTCATTGCCGTCCAAAAACAACGCTTTTTTACACTCCTGTCTCCCTTTCTCTTGGAAACAATGACTTACATCAATTCTTTTACATAATTCTTGTTTCTCATGACATTTCTAACATTGCCCTCAATTATCAACTTTCTAAGTCTTTCTGAGCAGGAGAAATCGCAAAACATAGTCATTTCTTCATTGCCGTCCAAAAACAACGCTTTTTTACACTCCTGTCTCCCTTTCTCTTGGAAACAATGACTTACATCAATTCTTTTACATATTTCTTGTTTCTCATGACATTTCTTATATTGCCCACAATTATCAACTTTCTAAGTCTTTCTGAGCAGGAGAAATCGCAAAACATAGTCATTTCTTCATTGCCGTCCAAAAACAACGCTTTTTTACACTCCTGTCTCCCTTTCTTTTGGAAACAATGACTTACATCAATTCTTTTACATAATTCTTGTTTCTCATGACATTTCTAACATTGCCCACAATTATCAACTTTCTAAGTCTTTCTGAGCAAGAGAAATCGCAAAACAGTCATTTCTTCATTGCCGTCCAAAAACAATGCTTTTTTACACTCCGGTCTCCCTTTCTCTTGGAAACAATGACTTACATCAATTCTTTTACATAATTCTTGTTTCTCATGACATTTCTAACATTGCCCACAATTATCAACTTTCTAAGTCTTTCTGAGCAGGAGAAATCGCAAAACATAGTCATTTCTTCATTGCCGTCCAAAAACAACGCTTTTTTACACTCCTGTCTCCCTTTCTCTTGGAAACAATGACTTACATCAATTCTTTTACATAATTCTTGTTTCTCATGACATTTCTAACATTGCCCACAATTATCAACTTTCTAAGTCTTTCTGAGCAAGAGAAATCGCAAAACAGTCATTTCTTCATTGCCGTCCAAAAACAACGCTTTTTTACACTCCGGTCTCCCTTTCTCTTGGAAACAATGACTTACATCAATTCTTTTACATAATTCTTGTTTCTCATGACATTTCTAACATTGCCCACAATTATCAACTTTCTAAGTCTTTCTGAGCAAGAGAAATCGCAAAACAGTCATTTCTTCATTGCCGTCCAAAAACAATGGTTTTTTACACTCCGGTCTCCCTTTCTCTTGGAAACAATGACTTACATCAATTCTTTTACATAATTCTTGTTTCTCATGACATTTCTTATATTGCCCACAATTATCAACTTTCTAAGTCTTTCTGAGCAGGAGAAATCGCAAAACATAGTCATTTCTTCATTGCCGTCCAAAAACAACGCTTTTTTACACTCCTGTCTCCCTTTCTTTTGGAAACAATGACTTACATCAATTCTTTTACATAATTCTTGTTTCTCATGACATTTCTAACATTTCCCACAATTATCAACTTTCTAAGTCTTTGTGAGCAAGAGAAATCGCAAAACAGTCATTTCTTCATTGCCGTCCAAAAACAACGCTTTTTTACACTCCGGTCTCCCTTTCTCTTGGAAACAATGACTTACATCAATTCTTTTACATAATTCTTGTTTCTCATGACATTTCTAACATTGCCCACAATTATCAACTTTCTAAGTCTTTCTGAGCAAGAGAAATCGCAAAACAGTCATTTCTTCATTGCCGTCCAAAAACAATGCTTTTTTACACTCCGGTCTCCCTTTCTCTTGGAAACAATGACTTACATCAATTCTTTTACATAATTCTTGTTTCTCATGACATTTCTAACATTGCCCACAATTATCAACTTTCTAAGTCTTTCTGAGCAGGAGAAATCGCAAAACATAGTCATTTCTTCATTGCCGTCCAAAAACAACGCTTTTTTACACTCCTGTCTCCCTTTCTCTTGGAAACAATGACTTACATCAATTCTTTTACATAATTCTTGTTTCTCATGACATTTCTAACATTGCCCACAATTATCAACTTTCTAAGTCTTTCTGAGCAGGAGAAATCGCAAAACATAGTCATTTCTTCATTGCCGTCAGAAAACAACGCTTTTTTACACTCCTGTCTCCCTTTCTCTTGGAAACAATGACTTACATCAATTCTTTTACATAATTCTTGTTTCTCATGACATTTCTTACATTGCCCACAATTATCAACTTTCTAAGTCTTTCTGAGCAGGAGAAATCGCAAAACATAGTCATTTCTTCATTGCCGTCCAAAAACAACGCTTTTTTACACTCCTGTCTCCCTTTCTTTTGGAAACAATGACTTACATCAATTCTTTTACATAATTCTTGTTTCTCATGACATTTCTAACATTTCCCACAATTATCAACTTTCTAAGTCTTTGTGAGCAAGAGAAATCGCAAAACAGTCATTTCTTCATTGCCGTCCAAAAACAACGCTTTTTTACACTCCGGTCTCCCTTTCTCTTGGAAACAATGACTTACATCAATTCTTTTACATAATTCTTGTTTCTCATGACATTTCTAACATTGCCCACAATTATCAACTTTCTAAGTCTTTCTGAGCAAGAGAAATCGCAAAACAGTCATTTCTTCATTGCCGTCCAAAAACAATGCTTTTTTACACTCCGGTCTCCCTTTCTCTTGGAAACAATGACTTACATCAATTCTTTTACATAATTCTTGTTTCTCATGACATTTCTAACATTGCCCACAATTATCAACTTTCTAAGTCTTTCTGAGCAGGAGAAATCGCAAAACATAGTCATTTCTTCATTGCCGTCCAAAAACAACGCTTTTTTACACTCCTGTCTCCCTTTCTCTTGGAAACAATGACTTACATCAATTCTTTTACATAATTCTTGTTTCTCATGACATTTCTAACATTGCCCACAATTATCAACTTTCTAAGTCTTTCTGAGCAAGAGAAATCGCAAAACAGTCATTTCTTCATTGCCGTCCAAAAACAACGCTTTTTTACACTCCGGTCTCCCTTTCTCTTGGAAACAATGACTTACATCAATTCTTTTACATAATTCTTGTTTCTCATGACATTTCTAACATTGCCCACAATTATCAACTTTCTAAGTCTTTCTGAGCAAGAGAAATCGCAAAACAGTCATTTCTTCATTGCCGTCCAAAAACAATGCTTTTTTACACTCCGGTCTCCCTTTCTCTTGGAAACAATGACTTACATCAATTCTTTTACATAATTCTTGTTTCTCATGACATTTCTTATATTGCCCACAATTATCAACTTTCTAAGTCTTTCTGAGCAGGAGAAATCGCAAAACATAGTCATTTCTTCATTGCCGTCCAAAAACAACGCTTTTTTACACTCCTGTCTCCCTTTCTTTTGGAAACAATGACTTACATCAATTCTTTTACATAATTCTTGTTTCTCATGACATTTCTAACATTTCCCACAATTATCAACTTTCTAAGTCTTTGTGAGCAAGAGAAATCGCAAAACAGTCATTTCTTCATTGCCGTCCAAAAACAACGCTTTTTTACACTCCGGTCTCCCTTTCTCTTGGAAACAATGACTTACATCAATTCTTTTACATAATTCTTGTTTCTCATGACATTTCTAACATTGCCCACAATTATCAACTTTCTAAGTCTTTCTGAGCAAGAGAAATCGCAAAACAGTCATTTCTTCATTGCCGTCCAAAAACAATGCTTTTTTACACTCCGGTCTCCCTTTCTCTTGGAAACAATGACTTACATCAATTCTTTTACATAATTCTTGTTTCTCATGACATTTCTAACATTGCCCACAATTATCAACTTTCTAAGTCTTTCTGAGCAGGAGAAATCGCAAAACATAGTCATTTCTTCATTGCCGTCCAAAAACAACGCTTTTTTACACTCCTGTCTCCCTTTCTCTTGGAAACAATGACTTACATCAATTCTTTTACATAATTCTTGTTTCTCATGACATTTCTAACATTGCCCACAATTATCAACTTTCTAAGTCTTTCTGAGCAGGAGAAATCGCAAAACATAGTCATTTCTTCATTGCCGTCCAAAAACAACGCTTTTTTACACTCCTGTCTCCCTTTCTCTTGGAAACAATGACTTACATCAATTCTTTTACATAATTCTTGTTTCTCATGACATTTCTTACATTGCCCACAATTATCAACTTTCTAAGTCTTTCTGAGCAGGAGAAATCGCAAAACATAGTCATTTCTTCATTGCCGTCCAAAAACAACGCTTTTTTACACTCCTGTCTCCCTTTCTTTTGGAAACAATGACTTACATCAATTCTTTTACATAATTCTTGTTTCTCATGACATTTCTAACATTTCCCACAATTATCAACTTTCTAAGTCTTTGTGAGCAAGAGAAATCGCAAAACAGTCATTTCTTCATTGCCGTCCAAAAACAACGCTTTTTTACACTCCGGTCTCCCTTTTTCTTGGAAACAATGACTTACATCAATTCTTTTACATAATTCTTGTTTCTCATGACATTTCTAACATTGCCCACAATTATCAACTTTCTAAGTCTTTCTGAGCAAGAGAAATCGCAAAACAGTCATTTCTTCATTGCCGTCTAAAAACAATGCTTTTTTACACTCCGGTCTCCCTTTCTCTTGGAAACAATGACTTACATCAATTCTTTTACATAATTCTTGTTTCTCATGACATTTCTAACATTGCCCACAATTATCAACTTTCTAAGTCTTTCTGAGCAGGAGAAATCGCAAAACATAGTCATTTCTTCATTGCCGTCCAAAAACAACGCTTTTTTACACTCCTGTCTCCCTTTCTCTTGGAAACAATGACTTACATCAATTCTTTTACATAATTCTTGTTTCTCATGACATTTCTTACATTGCCCACAATTATCAACTTTCTAAGTCTTTCTGAGCAGGAGAAATCGCAAAACATAGTCATTTCTTCATTGCCGTCCAAAAACAACGCTTTTTTACACTCCGGTCTCCCTTTCTCTTGGAAACAATGACTTACATCAATTCTTTTACATAATTCTTGTTTCTCATGACATTTCTAACATTGCCCACAATTATCAACTTTCTAAGTCTTTCTGAGCAGGAGAAATCGCAAAACATAGTCATTTCTTCATTGCCGTCCAAAAACAACGCTTTTTTACACTCCTGTCTCCCTTTCTCTTGGAAACAATGACTTACATCAATTCTTTTACATAATTCTTGTTTCTCATGACATTTCTAACATTGCCCACAATTATCAACTTTCTAAATCTTTCTGAGCAGGAGAAATCGCAAAACATAGTCATTTCTTCATTGCCGTCCAAAAACAACGCTTTTTTACACTCCTGTCTCCCTTTCTCTTGGAAACAATGACTTACATCAATTCTTTTACATAATTCTTGTTTCTCATGACATTTCTTACATTGCCCACAATTATCAACTTTCTAAGTCTTTCTGAGCAGGAGAAATCGCAAAACATAGTCATTTCTTCATTGCCGTCCAAAAACAACACTTTTTTTACACTCCGGTCTCCCTTTCTCTTGGAAACAATGACTTACATCAATTCTTTTACATAATTCTTGTTTCTCATGACATTTCTAACATTGCCCACAATTATCAACTTTCTAAGTCTTTCTGAGCAGGAGAAATCGCAAAACATAGTAATTTCTTCATTGCCGTCCAAAAACAACGCTTTTTTACACTCCTGTCTCCCTTTCTCTTGGAAACAATGACTTACATCAATTCTTTTACATAATTCTTGTTTCTCATGACATTTCTTACATTGCCCACAATTATCAACTTTCTAAGTCTTTCTGAGCAGGAGAAATCGCAAAACATAGTCATTTCTTCATTGCCGTCCAAAAACAACGCTTTTTTACACTCCGGTCTCCCTTTCTCTTGGAAACAATGACTTACATCAATTCTTTTACATAATTCTTGTTTCTCATGACATTTCTAACATTGCCCACAATTATCAACTTTCTAAGTCTTTCTGAGCAAGAGAAATCGCAAAAAAATCATTTCTTCATTGCCGTCCAAAAACAACGCTTTTTTACACTCCGGTCTCCCTTTCTCTTGGAAACAATGACTTACATCAATTCTTTTACATAATTCTTGTTTCTCATGACATTTCTAACATTGCCCACAATTATTAACTTTCTAAGTCTTTCTGAGCAAGAGAAATCGCAAAACAGTCATTTCTTCATTGCCGTCCAAAAACAATGCTTTTTTACACTCCGGTCTCCCTTTCTCTTGGAAACAATGACTTACATCAATTCTTTTACATAATTCTTGTTTCTCATGACATTTCTAACATTGCCCACAATTATCAACTTTCTAAGTCTTTCTGAGCAGGAGAAATCGCAAAACATAGTCATTTCTTCATTGCCGTCCAAAAACAACGCTTTTTTACACTCCTGTCTCCCTTTCTCTTGGAAACAATGACTTACATCAATTCTTTTACATAATTCTTGTTTCTCATGACATTTCTAACATTGCCCACAATTATCAACTTTCTAAGTCTTTCTGAGCAGGAGAAATCGCAAAACATAGTAATTTCTTCATTGCCGTCCAAAAACAACGCTTTTTTACACTCCTGTCTCCCTTTCTCTTGGAAACAATGACTTACATCAATTCTTTTACATACTTCTTGTTTCTCATGACATTTCTTACATTGCCCACAATTATCAACTTTCTAAGTCTTTCTGAGCAGGAGAAATCGCAAAACATAGTCATTTCTTCATTGCCGTCCAAAAACAATGCTTTTTTACACTCCGGTCTCCCTTTCTCTTGGAAACAATGACTTACATCAATTCTTTTACATAATTCTTGTTTCTCATGACATTTCTAACATTGCCCACAATTATCAACTTTCTAAGTCTTTCTGAGCAGGAGAAATCGCAAAACATAGTCATTTCTTCATTGCCGTCCAAAAACAATGCTTTTTTACACTCCGGTCTCCCTTTCTCTTGGAAACAATGACTTACATCAATTCTTTTACATAATTCTTGTTTCTCATGACATTTCTAACATTGCCCACAATTATCAACTTTCTAAGTCTTTCTGAGCAAGAGAAATCGCAAAACAGTCATTTCTTCATTGCCGTCCAAAAACAATGCTTTTTTACACTCCGGTCTCCCTTTCTCTTGGAAACAATGACTTACATCAATTCTTTTACATAATTCTTGTTTCTCATGACATTTCTAACATTGCCCACAATTATCAACTTTCTAAGTCTTTGTGAGCAAGAGAAATCGCAAAACAGTCATTTCTTCATTGCCGTCCAAAAACAACGCTTTTTTACACTCCTGTCTCCCTTTTTCTTGGAAACAATGACTTACATCAATTCTTTTACATAATTCTTGTTTCTCATGACATTTCTAACATTGCCCACAATTATCAACTTTCTAAGTCTTTCTGAGCAAGAGAAATCGCAAAACAGTCATTTCTTCATTGCCGTCTAAAAACAATGCTTTTTTACACTCCGGTCTCCCTTTCTCTTGGAAACAATGACTTACATCAATTCTTTTACATAATTCTTGTTTCTCATGACATTTCTAACATTGCCCACAATTATCAACTTTCTAAGTCTTTCTGAGCAGGAGAAATCGCAAAACATAGTCATTTCTTCATTGCCGTCCAAAAACAACGCTTTTTTACACTCCTGTCTCCCTTTCTCTTGGAAACAATGACTTACATCAATTCTTTTACATAATTCTTGTTTCTCATGACATTTCTTACATTGCCCACAATTATCAACTTTCTAAGTCTTTCTGAGCAGGAGAAATCGCAAAACATAGTCATTTCTTCATTGCCGTCCAAAAACAACGCTTTTTTACACTCCGGTCTCCCTTTCTCTTGGAAACAATGACTTACATCAATTCTTTTACATAATTCTTGTTTCTCATGACATTTCTAACATTGCCCACAATTATCAACTTTCTAAGTCTTTCTGAGCAGGAGAAATCGCAAAACATAGTCATTTCTTCATTGCCGTCCAAAAACAACGCTTTTTTACACTCCTGTCTCCCTTTCTCTTGGAAACAATGACTTACATCAATTCTTTTACATAATTCTTGTTTCTCATGACATTTCTAACATTGCCCACAATTATCAACTTTCTAAATCTTTCTGAGCAGGAGAAATCGCAAAACATAGTCATTTCTTCATTGCCGTCCAAAAACAACGCTTTTTTACACTCCTGTCTCCCTTTCTCTTGGAAACAATGACTTACATCAATTCTTTTACATAATTCTTGTTTCTCATGACATTTCTTACATTGCCCACAATTATCAACTTTCTAAGTCTTTCTGAGCAGGAGAAATCGCAAAACATAGTCATTTCTTCATTGCCGTCCAAAAACAACACTTTTTTTACACTCCGGTCTCCCTTTCTCTTGGAAACAATGACTTACATCAATTCTTTTACATAATTCTTGTTTCTCATGACATTTCTAACATTGCCCACAATTATCAACTTTCTAAGTCTTTCTGAGCAGGAGAAATCGCAAAACATAGTAATTTCTTCATTGCCGTCCAAAAACAACGCTTTTTTACACTCCTGTCTCCCTTTCTCTTGGAAACAATGACTTACATCAATTCTTTTACATAATTCTTGTTTCTCATGACATTTCTTACATTGCCCACAATTATCAACTTTCTAAGTCTTTCTGAGCAGGAGAAATCGCAAAACATAGTCATTTCTTCATTGCCGTCCAAAAACAACGCTTTTTTACACTCCGGTCTCCCTTTCTCTTGGAAACAATGACTTACATCAATTCTTTTACATAATTCTTGTTTCTCATGACATTTCTAACATTGCCCACAATTATCAACTTTCTAAGTCTTTCTGAGCAAGAGAAATCGCAAAAAAATCATTTCTTCATTGCCGTCCAAAAACAACGCTTTTTTACACTCCGGTCTCCCTTTCTCTTGGAAACAATGACTTACATCAATTCTTTTACATAATTCTTGTTTCTCATGACATTTCTAACATTGCCCACAATTATTAACTTTCTAAGTCTTTCTGAGCAAGAGAAATCGCAAAACAGTCATTTCTTCATTGCCGTCCAAAAACAATGCTTTTTTACACTCCGGTCTCCCTTTCTCTTGGAAACAATGACTTACATCAATTCTTTTACATAATTCTTGTTTCTCATGACATTTCTAACATTGCCCACAATTATCAACTTTCTAAGTCTTTCTGAGCAGGAGAAATCGCAAAACATAGTCATTTCTTCATTGCCGTCCAAAAACAACGCTTTTTTACACTCCTGTCTCCCTTTCTCTTGGAAACAATGACTTACATCAATTCTTTTACATAATTCTTGTTTCTCATGACATTTCTAACATTGCCCACAATTATCAACTTTCTAAGTCTTTCTGAGCAGGAGAAATCGCAAAACATAGTAATTTCTTCATTGCCGTCCAAAAACAACGCTTTTTTACACTCCTGTCTCCCTTTCTCTTGGAAACAATGACTTACATCAATTCTTTTACATACTTCTTGTTTCTCATGACATTTCTTACATTGCCCACAATTATCAACTTTCTAAGTCTTTCTGAGCAGGAGAAATCGCAAAACATAGTCATTTCTTCATTGCCGTCCAAAAACAATGCTTTTTTACACTCCGGTCTCCCTTTCTCTTGGAAACAATGACTTACATCAATTCTTTTACATAATTCTTGTTTCTCATGACATTTCTAACATTGCCCACAATTATCAACTTTCTAAGTCTTTCTGAGCAGGAGAAATCGCAAAACATAGTCATTTCTTCATTGCCGTCCAAAAACAATGCTTTTTTACACTCCGGTCTCCCTTTCTCTTGGAAACAATGACTTACATCAATTCTTTTACATAATTCTTGTTTCTCATGACATTTCTAACATTGCCCACAATTATCAACTTTCTAAGTCTTTCTGAGCAAGAGAAATCGCAAAACAGTCATTTCTTCATTGCCGTCCAAAAACAATGCTTTTTTACACTCCGGTCTCCCTTTCTCTTGGAAACAATGACTTACATCAATTCTTTTACATAATTCTTGTTTCTCATGACATTTCTAACATTGCCCACAATTATCAACTTTCTAAGTCTTTCTGAGCAGGAGAAATCGCAAAACATAGTCATTTCTTCATTGCCGTCCAAAAACAACGCTTTTTTACACTCCTGTCTCCCTTTCTCTTGGAAACAATGACTTACATCAATTCTTTTACATAATTCTTGTTTCTCATGACATTTCTAACATTGCCCACAATTATCAACTTTCTAAGTCTTTCTGAGCAGGAGAAATCGCAAAACATAGTCATTTCTTCATTGCCGTCCAAAAACAACGCTTTTTTACACTCCTGTCTCCCTTTCTCTTGGAAACAATGACTTACATCAATTCTTTTACATAATTCTTGTTTCTCATGACATTTCTTACATTGCCCACAATTATCAACTTTCTAAGTCTTTCTGAGCAGGAGAAATCGCAAAACATAGTCATTTCTTCATTGCCGTCCAAAAACAACGCTTTTTTACACTCCTGTCTCCCTTTCTTTTGGAAACAATGACTTACATCAATTCTTTTACATAATTCTTGTTTCTCATGACATTTCTAACATTTCCCACAATTATCAACTTTCTAAGTCTTTGTGAGCAAGAGAAATCGCAAAACAGTCATTTCTTCATTGCCGTCCAAAAACAACGCTTTTTTACACTCCGGTCTCCCTTTCTCTTGGAAACAATGACTTACATCAATTCTTTTACATAATTCTTGTTTCTCATGACATTTCTAACATTGCCCACAATTATCAACTTTCTAAGTCTTTCTGAGCAAGAGAAATCGCAAAACAGTCATTTCTTCATTGCCGTCCAAAAACAATGCTTTTTTACACTCCGGTCTCCCTTTCTCTTGGAAACAATGACTTACATCAATTCTTTTACATAATTCTTGTTTCTCATGACATTTCTAACATTGCCCACAATTATCAACTTTCTAAGTCTTTCTGAGCAGGAGAAATCGCAAAACATAGTCATTTCTTCATTGCCGTCCAAAAACAACGCTTTTTTACACTCCTGTCTCCCTTTCTCTTGGAAACAATGACTTACATCAATTCTTTTACATAATTCTTGTTTCTCATGACATTTCTAACATTGCCCACAATTATCAACTTTCTAAGTCTTTCTGAGCAGGAGAAATCGCAAAACATAGTCATTTCTTCATTGCCGTCCAAAAACAACGCTTTTTTACACTCCTGTCTCCCTTTCTCTTGGAAACAATGACTTACATCAATTCTTTTACATAATTCTTGTTTCTCATGACATTTCTTACATTGACCACAATTATCAACTTTCTAAGTCTTTCTGAGCAGGAGAAATCGCAAAACATAGTCATTTCTTCATTGCCGTCCAAAAACAACGCTTTTTTACACTCCGGTCTCCCTTTCTCTTGGAAACAATGACTTACATCAATTCTTTTACATAATTCTTGTTTCTCATGACATTTCTAACATTGCCCACAATTATCAACTTTCTAAGTCTTTCTGAGCAGGAGAAATCGCAAAACATAGTCATTTCTTCATTGCCGTCCAAAAACAACGCTTTTTTACACTCCTGTCTCCCTTTCTCTTGGAAACAATGACTTACATCAATTCTTTTACATAATTCTTGTTTCTCATGACATTTCTAACATTGCCCACAATTATCAACTTTCTAAATCTTTCTGAGCAGGAGAAATCGCAAAACATAGTCATTTCTTCATTGCCGTCCAAAAACAACGCTTTTTTACACTCCTGTCTCCCTTTCTCTTGGAAACAATGACTTACATCAATTCTTTTACATAATTCTTGTTTCTCATGACATTTCTTACATTGCCCACAATTATCAACTTTCTAAGTCTTTCTGAGCAGGAGAAAACGCAAAACATAGTCATTTCTTCATTGCCGTCCAAAAACAACGCTTTTTTACACTCCGGTCTCCATTTCTCTTGGAAACAATGACTTACATCAATTCTTTTACATAATTCTTGTTTCTCATGACATTTCTAACATTGCCCACAATTATCAACTTTCTAAGTCTTTCTGAGCAAGAGAAATCGCAAAACAGTCATTTCTTCATTGCCGTCCAAAAACAATGCTTTTTTACACTCCGGTCTCCCTTTCTCTTGGAAACAATGACTTACATCAATTCTTTTACATAATTCTTGTTTCTCATGACATTTCTAACATTGCCCACAATTATCAACTTTCTAAGTCTTTCTGAGCAGGAGAAATCGCAAAACATAGTCATTTCTTCATTGCCGTCCAAAAACAACGCTTTTTTACACTCCTGTCTCCCTTTCTCTTGGAAACAATGACTTACATCAATTCTTTTACATAATTCTTGTTTCTCATGACATTTCTAACATTGCCCACAATTATCAACTTTCTAAATCTTTCTGAGCAGGAGAAATCGCAAAACAGTCATTTCTTCATTGCCGTCCAAAAACAACGCTTTTTTACACTCCGGTCTCCCTTTCTCTTGGAAACAATGACTTACATCAATTCTTTTACATAATTCTTGTTTCTCATGACATTTCTAACATTGCCCACAATTATCAACTTTCTAAGTCTTTCTGAGCAAGAGAAATCGCAAAACAGTCATTTCTTCATTGCCGTCCAAAAACAATGCTTTTTTACACTCCGGTCTCCCTTTCTCTTGGAAACAATGACTTACATCAATTCTTTTACATAATTCTTGTTTCTCATGACATTTCTAACATTGCCCACAATTATCAACTTTCTAAGTCTTTCTGAGCAGGAGAAATCGCAAAACATAGTCATTTCTTCATTGCCGTCCAAAAACAACGCTTTTTTACACTCCTGTCTCCCTTTCTCTTGGAAACAATGACTTACATCAATTCTTTTACATAATTCTTGTTTCTCATGACATTTCTAACATTGCCCACAATTATCAACTTTCTAAGTCTTTCTGAGCAGGAGAAATCGCAAAACAGTCATTTCTTCATTGCCGTCCAAAAACAACGCTTTTTTACACTCCGGTCTCCCTTTCTCTTGGAAACAATGACTTACATCAATTCTTTGACATAATTCTTGTGTCTCATGACATTTCTAACATTGCCCACAATTATCAACTTTCTAAGTCTTTCTGAGCAAGAGAAATCGCAAAACAGTCATTTCTTCATTGCCGTCCAAAAACAATGCTTTTTTACACTCCGGTCTCCCTTTCTCTTGGAAACAATGACTTACATCAATTCTTTTACATAATTCTTGTTTCTCATGACATTTCTTACATTGCCCACAATTATCAACTTTCTAAGTCTTTCTGAGCAGGAGAAATCGCAAAACATAGTAATTTCTTCATTGCCGTCCAAAAACAACGCTTTTTTACACTCCTGTCTCCCTTTCTCTTGGAAACAATGACTTACATCAATTCTTTTACATAATTCTTGTTTCTCATGACATTTCTTACATTGTCCACAATTATCAACTTTCTAAGTCTTTCTGAGCAGGAGAAATCGCAAAACATAGTCATTTCTTCATTGCCGTCCAAAAACAACGCTTTTTTACACTCCGGTCTCCCTTTCTCTTGGAAACAATGACTTACATCAATTCTTTTACATAATTCTTGTTTCTCATGACATTTCTAACATTGCCCACAATTATCAACTTTCTAAGTCTTTCTGAGCAAGAGAAATCGCAAAACAGTCATTTCTTCATTGCCGTCCAAAAACAATGCTTTTTTACACTCCTGTCTCCCTTTCTCTTGGAAACAATGACTTACATCAATTCTTTTACATAATTCTTGTTTCTCATGACATTTCTAACATTGCCCACAATTATCAACTTTCTAAGTCTTTCTGAGCAGGAGAAATCGCAAAACATAGTCATTTCTTCATTGCCGTCCAAAAACAACGCTTTTTTACACTCCTGTCTCCCTTTCTCTTGGAAACAATGACTTACATCAATTCTTTTACATAATTCTTGTTTCTCATGACATTTCTAACATTGCCCACAATTATCAACTTTCTAAGTCTTTCTAAACAGGAGAAATCGTAAAACATAGTAATTTCTTCATTGCCGTCCAAAAACAACGCTTTTTTACACTCCTGTCTCCCTTTCTCTTGGAAACAATGACTTACATCAATTCTTTTACATAATTCTTGTTTCTCATGACATTTCTTACATTGCCCACAATTATCAACTTTCTAAGTCTTTCTGAGCAGGAGAAATCGCAAAACATAGTCATTTCTTCATTGCCGTCCAAAAACAACGCTTTTTTACACTCTCGTCTCCCTTTCTCTTGGAAACAATGACTTACATCAATTCTTTTACATAATTCTTGTTTCTCATGACATTTCTAACATTGCCCACAATTATCAACTTTCTAAGTCTTTCTGAGCAGGAGAAATCGCAAAACATAGTAATTTCTTCATTGCCGTCCAAAAACAACGCTTTTTTACACTCCTGTCTCCCTTTCTCTTGGAAACAATGACTTACATCAATTCTTTTACATAATTCTTGTTTCTCATGACATTTCTTACATTGCCCACAATTATCAACTTTCTAAGTCTTTCTGAGCAGGAGAAATCGCAAAACATAGTCATTTCTTCATTGCCGTCCAAAAACAACGCTTTTTTACACTCCTGTCTCCTTTTCTCTTGGAAACAATGACTTACATCAATTCTTTGACATAATTCTTGTTTCTCATGACATTTCTAACATTGCCCACAATTATCAACTTTCTAAGTCTTTCTGAGCAAGAGAAATCGCAAAACAGTCATTTCTTCATTGCCGTCCAAAAACATTGCTTTTTTACACTCCGGTCTCCCTTTCTCTTGGAAACAATGACTTACATCAATTCTTTTACATAATTCTTGTTTCTCATGACATTTCTAACATTGCCCACAATTATCAACTTTCTAAGTCTTTCTGAGCAGGAGAAATCGCAAAACATAGTAATTTCTTCATTGCCGTCCAAAAACAACGCTTTTTTGCACTCCTGTCTCCTTTTCTCTTGGAAACAATGACTTACATCAATTCTTTTACATAATTCTTGTTTCTCATGACATTTCTAACATTGCCCACAATTATCAACTTCTAAGTCTTTCTGAGCAAGAGAAATCGCAAAACAGTCATTTCTTCATTGCCGTCCAAAAACAACGCTTTTTTACACTCCGGTCTCCCTTTCTCTTGGAAACAATGACTTACATCAATTCTTTGACATAATTCTTGTTTCTCATGACATTTCTTACATTGCCCACAATTATCAACTTTCTAAGTCTTTCTGAGCAGGAGAAATCGCAAAACATAGTAATTTCTTCATTGCCGTCCAAAAACAACGCTTTTTTACACTCCTGTCTCCCTTTCTCTTGGAAACAATGACTTACATCAATTCTTTTACATAATTCTTGTTTCTCATGACATTTCTAACATTGCCCACAATTATCAACTTTCTAAGTCTTTCTGAGCAAGAGAAATCGCAAAACAGTCATTTCTTCATTGCCGTCCAAAAACAATGCTTTTTTACACTCCGGTCTCCCTTTCTCTTGGAAACAATGACTTACATCAATTCTTTTACATAATTCTTGTTTCTCATGACATTTCTTACATTGCCCACAATTATCAACTTTCTAAGTCTTTCTGAGCAGGAGAAATCGCAAAACATAGTAATTTCTTCATTGCCGTCCAAAAACAACGCTTTTTTACACTCCTGTCTCCCTTTCTCTTGGAAACACTGACTTACATCAATTCTTTTACATAATTCTTGTTTCTCATGACATTTCTTACATTGCCCACAATTATCAACTTTCTAAGTCTTTCTGAGCAGGAGAAATCGCAAAACATAGTCATTTCTTCATTGCCGTCCAAAAACAACGCTTTTTTACACTCCTGTCTCCCTTTCTCTTGGAAACAATGACTTACATCAATTCTTTTACATAATTCTTGTTTCTCATGACATTTCTAACATTGCCCACAATTATCAACTTTCTAAGTCTTTCTGAGCAAGAGAAATCGCAAAACAGTCATTTCTTCATTTCCGTCCAAAAACAATGCTTTTTTACACTCCGGTCTCCCTTTCTCTTGGAAACAATGACTTACATCAATTCTTTTACATAATTCTTGTTTCTCATGACATTTCTAACATTGCCCACAATTATCAACTTTCTAAGTCTTTCTGAGCAGGAGAAATCGCAAAACATAGTCATTTCTTCATTGCCGTCCAAAAACAACGCTTTTTTACACTCCTGTCTCCCTTTCTCTTGGAAACAATGACTTACATCAATTCTTTTACATAATTCTTGTTTCTCATGACATTTCTAACATTGCCCACAATTATCAACTTTCTAAGTCTTTCTGAGCAGGAGAAATCGCAAAACATAGTCATTTCTTCATTGCCGTCCAAAAACAACGCTTTTTTACACTCCTGTCTCCCTTTCTCTTGGAAACAATGACTTACATCAATTCTTTTACATAATTCTTGTTTCTCATGACATTTCTAACATTGCCCACAATTATCAACTTTCTAAGTCTTTCTAAACAGGAGAAATCGTAAAACATAGTAATTTCTTCATTGCCGTCCAAAAACAACGCTTTTTTACACTCCTGTCTCCCTTTCTCTTACACTCCGGTCTCCCTTTCTCTTGGAAACAATGACTTACATAAATTCTTTTACATAATTCTTGTTTCTCATGACATTTCTAACATTGCCCACAATTATCAACTTTCTAAGTCTTTCTGAGCAGGAGAAATCGCAAAACATAGTCATTTCTTCATTGCCGTCCAAAAACAACGCTTTTTTACACTCCTGTCTCCCTTTCTCTTGGAAACAATGACTTACATCAATTCTTTTACATAATTCTTGTTTCTCATGACATTTCTTACATTGCCCACAATTATCAACTTTCTAAGTCTTTCTGAGCAGGAGAAATCGCAAAAAAATCATTTCTTCATTGCCGTCCAAAAACAACGCTTTTTCACACTCCGGTCTCCCTTTCTCCTGGAAACAATGACTTACATCAATTCTTTTACATAATTCTTGTTTCTCATGACATTTCTAACATTGCCCACAATTATCAACTTTCTAAGTCTTTCTGAGCAAGAGAAATCGCAAAACAGTCATTTCTTCATTGCCGTCCAAAAACAATGCTTTTTTACACTCCGGTCTCCCTTTCTCTTGGAAACAATGACTTACATCAATTCTTTTACATAATTCTTGTTTCTCATGACATTTCTAACATTGCCCACAATTATCAACTTTCTAAGTCTTTCTGAGCAGGAGAAATCGCAAAACATAGTCATTTCTTCATTGCCGTCCAAAAACAACGCTTTTTTTACACTCCTGTCTCCCTTTCTCTTGGAAACAATGACTTACATCAATTCTTTTACATAATTCTTGTTTCTCATGACATTTCTAACATTGCCCACAATTATCAACTTTCTAAGTCTTTCTGAGCAGGAGAAATCGCAAAACATAGTAATTTCTTCATTGCCGTCCAAAAACAACGCTTTTTTACACTCCTGTCTCCCTTTCTCTTGGAAACAATGACTTACATCAATTCTTTTACATAATTCTTGTTTCTCATGACATTTCTTACATTGCCCACAATTATCAACTTTCTAAGTCTTTCTGAGCAGGAGAAATCGCAAAAAAATCATTTCTTCATTGCCGTCCAAAAACAACGCTTTTTTACACTCCGGTCTCCCTTTCTCCTGGAAACAATGACTTACATCAATTCTTTTACATAATTCTTGTTTCTCATGACATTTCTAACATTGCCCACAATTATCAACTTTCTAAGTCTTTCTGAGCAAGAGAAATCGCAAAACATAGTCATTTCTTCATTGCCGTCCAAAAACAATGCTTTTTTACACTCCGGTCTCCCTTTCTCTTGGAAACAATGACTTACATCAATTCTTTTACATAATTCTTGTTTCTCATGACATTTCTAACATTGCCCACAATTATCAACTTTCTAAGTCTTTCTGAGCAGGAGAAATCGCAAAACATAGTCATTTCTTCATTGCCGTCCAAAAACAACGCTTTTTTACACTCCTGTCTCCCTTTCTCTTGGAAACAATGACTTACATCAATTCTTTTACATAATTCTTGTTTCTCATGACATTTCTAACATTGCCCACAATTATCAACTTTCTAAGTCTTTCTGAGCAGGAGAAATCGCAAAACATAGTCATTTCTTCATTACCGTCCAAAAACAACGCTTTTTTACACTCCTGTCTCCCTTTCTCTTGGAAACAATGACTTACATCAATTCTTTTACATAATTCTTGTTTCTCATGACATTTCTAACATTGCCCACAATTATCAACTTTCTAAGTCTTTCTGAGCAGGAGAAATCGCAAAACATAGTCATTTCTTCATTGCCGTCCAAAAACAACGCTTTTTTACACTCCTGTCTCCCTTTCTCTTGGAAACAATGACTTACATCAATTCTTTTACATAATTCTTGTTTCTCATGACATTTCTTACATTGCCCACAATTATCAACTTTCTAAGTCTTTCTGAGCAGGAGAAATCGCAAAACTTAGTCATTTCTTCATTGCCGTCCAAAAACAACGCTTTTTTACACTCCTGTCTCTCTTTCTCTTAGAAACAATGACTTACATCAATTCTTTTACATAATTCTTGTTTCTCATGACATTTCTTACATTGCCCACAATTATCAACTTTCTAAGTCTTTCTGAGCAGGAGAAATCGCAAAACATAGTCATTTCTTCATTGCCGTCCAAAAACAACGCTTTTTTACACTCCGGTCTCCCTTTCTCTTGGAAACAATGACTTACATCAATTCTTTTACATAATTCTTGTTTCTCATGACATTTCTAACATTGCCCACAATTATCAACTTTCTAAGTCTTTCTGAGCAGGAGAAATCGCAAAACATAGTAATTTCTTCATTGCCGTCCAAAAACAACGCTTTTTTACACTCCTGTCTCCCTTTCTCTTGGAAACAATGACTTACATCAATTCTTTGACATAATTCTTGTTTCTCATGACATTTCTAACATTGCCCACAATTATCAACTTTCTAAGTCTTTCTGAGCAAGAGAAATCGCAAAACAGTCATTTCTTCATTGCCGTCCAAAAACAATGCTTTTTTACACTCCGGTCTCCCTTTCTCTTGGAAACAATGACTTACATCAATTCTTTTACATAATTCTTGTTTCTCATGACATTTCTAACATTGCCCACAATTATCAACTTTCTAAGTCTTTCTGAGCAGGAGAAATCGCAAAACATAGTCATTTCTTCATTGCCGTCCAAAAACAACGCTTTTTTACACTCCTGTCTCCCTTTCTCTTGGAAACAATGACTTACATCAATTCTTTTACATAATTCTTGTTTCTCATGACATTTCTAACATTGCCCACAATTGTCAACTTTCTAAGTCTTTCTGAGCAGGAGAAATCGCAAAACATAGTCATTTCTTCATTGCCGTCCAAAAACAACGCTTTTTTACACTCCTGTCTCCCTTTCTCTTGGAAACAATGACTTACATCAATTCTTTTACATAATTCTTGTTTCTCATGACATTTCTAACATTGCCCACAATTATCAACTTTCTAAGTCTTTCTGAGCAAGAGAAATCGCAAAACATAGTCATTTCTTCATTGCCGTCCAAAAACAATGCTTTTTTACACTCCGGTCTCCCTTTCTCTTGGAAACAATGACTTACATCAATTCTTTTACATAATTCTTGTTTCTCATGACATTTCTAACATTGCCCACAATTATCAACTTTCTAAGTCTTTCTGAGCAGGAGAAATCGCAAAACATAGTCATTTCTTCATTACCGTCCAAAAACAACGCTTTTTTACACTCCTGTCTCCCTTTCTCTTGGAAACAATGACTTACATCAATTCTTTTACATAATTCTTGTTTCTCATGACATTTCTAACATTGCCCACAATTATCAACTTTCTAAGTCTTTCTGAGCAGGAGAAATCGCAAAACATAGTCATTTCTTCATTACCGTCCAAAAACAACGCTTTTTTACACTCCTGTCTCCCTTTCTCTTGGAAACAATGACTTACATCAATTCTTTTACATAATTCTTGTTTCTCATGACATTTCTAACATTGCCCACAATTATCAACTTTCTAAGTCTTTCTGAGCAGGAGAAATCGCAAAACATAGTCATTTCTTCATTGCCGTCCAAAAACAACGCTTTTTTACACTCCTGTCTCCCTTTCTCTTGGAAACAATGACTTACATCAATTCTTTTACATAATTCTTGTTTCTCATGACATTTCTTACATTGCCCACAATTATCAACTTTCTAAGTCTTTCTGAGCAGGAGAAATCGCAAAACTTAGTCATTTCTTCATTGCCGTCCAAAAACAACGCTTTTTTACACTCCTGTCTCTCTTTCTCTTAGAAACAATGACTTACATCAATTCTTTTACATAATTCTTGTTTCTCATGACATTTCTTACATTGCCCACAATTATCAACTTTCTAAGTCTTTCTGAGCAGGAGAAATCGCAAAACATAGTCATTTCTTCATTGCCGTCCAAAAACAACGCTTTTTTACACTCCGGTCTCCCTTTCTCTTGGAAACAATGACTTACATCAATTCTTTTACATAATTCTTGTTTCTCATGACATTTCTAACATTGCCCACAATTATCAACTTTCTAAGTCTTTCTGAGCAGGAGAAATCGCAAAACATAGTAATTTCTTCATTGCCGTCCAAAAACAACGCTTTTTTACACTCCTGTCTCCCTTTCTCTTGGAAACAATGACTTACATCAATTCTTTGACATAATTCTTGTTTCTCATGACATTTCTAACATTGCCCACAATTATCAACTTTCTAAGTCTTTCTGAGCAAGAGAAATCGCAAAACAGTCATTTCTTCATTGCCGTCCAAAAACAATGCTTTTTTACACTCCGGTCTCCCTTTCTCTTGGAAACAATGACTTACATCAATTCTTTTACATAATTCTTGTTTCTCATGACATTTCTAACATTGCCCACAATTATCAACTTTCTAAGTCTTTCTGAGCAGGAGAAATCGCAAAACATAGTCATTTCTTCATTGCCGTCCAAAAACAACGCTTTTTTACACTCCTGTCTCCCTTTCTCTTGGAAACAATGACTTACATCAATTCTTTTACATAATTCTTGTTTCTCATGACATTTCTAACATTGCCCACAATTGTCAACTTTCTAAGTCTTTCTGAGCAGGAGAAATCGCAAAACATAGTCATTTCTTCATTGCCGTCCAAAAACAACGCTTTTTTACACTCCTGTCTCCCTTTCTCTTGGAAACAATGACTTACATCAATTCTTTTACATAATTCTTGTTTCTCATGACATTTCTAACATTGCCCACAATTATCAACTTTCTAAGTCTTTCTGAGCAAGAGAAATCGCAAAACATAGTCATTTCTTCATTGCCGTCCAAAAACAATGCTTTTTTACACTCCGGTCTCCCTTTCTCTTGGAAACAATGACTTACATCAATTCTTTTACATAATTCTTGTTTCTCATGACATTTCTAACATTGCCCACAATTATCAACTTTCTAAGTCTTTCTGAGCAGGAGAAATCGCAAAACATAGTCATTTCTTCATTGCCGTCCAAAAACAACGCTTTTTTACACTCCTGTCTCCCTTTCTCTTGGAAACAATGACTTACATCAATTCTTTTACATAATTCTTGTTTCTCATGACATTTCTTACATTGCCCACAATTATCAACTTTCTAAGTCTTTCTGAGCAGGAGAAATCGCAAAACATAGTCATTTCTTCATTGCCGTCCAAAAACAACGCTTTTTTACACTCCTGTCTCCCTTTCTCTTGGAAACAATGACTTACATCAATTCTTTTACATAATTCTTGTTTCTCATGACATTTCTAACATTGCCCACAATTATCAACTTTCTAAGTCTTTCTGAGCAGGAGAAATCGCAAAACATAGTCATTTCTTCATTACCGTCCAAAAACAACGCTTTTTTACACTCCTGTCTCCCTTTCTCTTGGAAACAATGACTTACATCAATTCTTTTACATAATTCTTGTTTCTCATGACATTTCTAACATTGCCCACAATTATCAACTTTCTAAGTCTTTCTGAGCAGGAGAAATCGCAAAACATAGTCATTTCTTCATTGCCGTCCAAAAACAACGCTTTTTTACACTCCTGTCTCCCTTTCTCTTGGAAACAATGACTTACATCAATTCTTTTACATAATTCTTGTTTCTCATGACATTTCTTACATTGCCCACAATTATCAACTTTCTAAGTCTTTCTGAGCAGGAGAAATCGCAAAACTTAGTCATTTCTTCATTGCCGTCCAAAAACAACGCTTTTTTACACTCCTGTCTCTCTTTCTCTTAGAAACAATGACTTACATCAATTCTTTTACATAATTCTTGTTTCTCATGACATTTCTTACATTGCCCACAATTATCAACTTTCTAAGTCTTTCTGAGCAGGAGAAATCGCAAAACATAGTCATTTCTTCATTGCCGTCCAAAAACAACGCTTTTTTACACTCCGGTCTCCCTTTCTCTTGGAAACAATGACTTACATCAATTCTTTTACATAATTCTTGTTTCTCATGACATTTCTAACATTGCCCACAATTATCAACTTTCTAAGTCTTTCTGAGCAGGAGAAATCGCAAAACATAGTAATTTCTTCATTGCCATCCAAAAACAACGCTTTTTTACACTCCTGTCTCCCTTTCTCTTGGAAACAATGACTTACATCAATTCTTTGACATAATTCTTGTTTCTCATGACATTTCTAACATTGCCCACAATTATCAACTTTCTAAGTCTTTCTGAGCAAGAGAAATCGCAAAACAGTCATTTCTTCATTGCCGTCCAAAAACAATGCTTTTTTACACTCCGGTCTCCCTTTCTCTTGGAAACAATGACTTACATCAATTCTTTTACATAATTCTTGTTTCTCATGACATTTCTAACATTGCCCACAATTATCAACTTTCTAAGTCTTTCTGAGCAGGAGAAATCGCAAAACATAGTCATTTCTTCATTGCCGTCCAAAAACAACGCTTTTTTACACTCCTGTCTCCCTTTCTCTTGGAAACAATGACTTACATCAATTCTTTTACATAATTCTTGTTTCTCATGACATTTCTAACATTGCCCACAATTGTCAACTTTCTAAGTCTTTCTGAGCAGGAGAAATCGCAAAACATAGTAATTTCTTCATTGCCGTCCAAAAACAACGCTTTTTTACACTCCTGTCTCCCTTTCTCTTGGAAACAATGACTTACATCAATTCTTTTACATAATTCTTGTTTCTCATGACATTTCTTACATTGTCCACAATTATCAACTTTCTAAGTCTTTCTGAGCAGGAGAAATCGCAAAACATAGTCATTTCTTCATTGCCGTCCAAAAACAACGCTTTTTTACACTCCGGTCTCCCTTTCTCTTGGAAACAATGACTTACATCAATTCTTTTACATAATTCTTGTTTCTCATGACATTTCTAACATTGCCCACAATTATCAACTTTCTAAGTCTTTCTGAGCAAGAGAAATCGCAAAACAGTCATTTCTTCATTGCCGTCCAAAAACAATGCTTTTTTACACTCCTGTCTCCCTTTCTCTTGGAAACAATGACTTACATCAATTCTTTTACATAATTCTTGTTTCTCATGACATTTCTAACATTGCCCACAATTATCAACTTTCTAAGTCTTTCTGAGCAGGAGAAATCGCAAAACATAGTCATTTCTTCATTGCCGTCCAAAAACAACGCTTTTTTACACTCCTGTCTCCCTTTCTCTTGGAAACAATGACTTACATCAATTCTTTTACATAATTCTTGTTTCTCATGACATTTCTAACATTGCCCACAATTATCAACTTTCTAAGTCTTTCTAAACAGGAGAAATCGTAAAACATAGTAATTTCTTCATTGCCGTCCAAAAACAACGCTTTTTTACACTCCTGTCTCCCTTTCTCTTGGAAACAATGACTTACATCAATTCTTTTACATAATTCTTGTTTCTCATGACATTTCTAACATTGCCCACAATTATCAACTTTCTAAGTCTTTCTGAGCAGGAGAAATCGCAAAACATAGTCATTTCTTCATTGCCGTCCAAAAACAACGCTTTTTTTACACTCCTGTCTCCCTTTCTCTTGGAAACAATGACTTACATCAATTCTTTTACATAATTCTTGTTTCTCATGACATTTCTAACATTGCCCACAATTATCAACTTTCTAAGTCTTTCTGAGCAGGAGAAATCGCAAAACATAGTAATTTCTTCATTGCCGTCCAAAAACAACGCTTTTTTACACTCCTGTCTCCCTTTCTCTTGGAAACAATGACTTACATCAATTCTTTTACATAATTCTTGTTTCTCATGACATTTCTTACATTGCCCACAATTATCAACTTTCTAAGTCTTTCTGAGCAGGAGAAATCGCAAAAAAATCATTTCTTCATTGCCGTCCAAAAACAACGCTTTTTTACACTCCGGTCTCCCTTTCTCCTGGAAACAATGACTTACATCAATTCTTTTACATAATTCTTGTTTCTCATGACATTTCTAACATTGCCCACAATTATCAACTTTCTAAGTCTTTCTGAGCAAGAGAAATCGCAAAACATAGTCATTTCTTCATTGCCGTCCAAAAACAATGCTTTTTTACACTCCGGTCTCCCTTTCTCTTGGAAACAATGACTTACATCAATTCTTTTACATAATTCTTGTTTCTCATGACATTTCTAACATTGCCCACAATTATCAACTTTCTAAGTCTTTCTGAGCAGGAGAAATCGCAAAACATAGTCATTTCTTCATTGCCGTCCAAAAACAACGCTTTTTTACACTCCTGTCTCCCTTTCTCTTGGAAACAATGACTTACATCAATTCTTTTACATAATTCTTGTTTCTCATGACATTTCTAACATTGCCCACAATTATCAACTTTCTAAGTCTTTCTGAGCAGGAGAAATCGCAAAACATAGTCATTTCTTCATTACCGTCCAAAAACAACGCTTTTTTACACTCCTGTCTCCCTTTCTCTTGGAAACAATGACTTACATCAATTCTTTTACATAATTCTTGTTTCTCATGACATTTCTAACATTGCCCACAATTATCAACTTTCTAAGTCTTTCTGAGCAGGAGAAATCGCAAAACATAGTCATTTCTTCATTGCCGTCCAAAAACAACGCTTTTTTACACTCCTGTCTCCCTTTCTCTTGGAAACAATGACTTACATCAATTCTTTTACATAATTCTTGTTTCTCATGACATTTCTTACATTGCCCACAATTATCAACTTTCTAAGTCTTTCTGAGCAGGAGAAATCGCAAAACTTAGTCATTTCTTCATTGCCGTCCAAAAACAACGCTTTTTTACACTCCTGTCTCTCTTTCTCTTAGAAACAATGACTTACATCAATTCTTTTACATAATTCTTGTTTCTCATGACATTTCTTACATTGCCCACAATTATCAACTTTCTAAGTCTTTCTGAGCAGGAGAAATCGCAAAACATAGTCATTTCTTCATTGCCGTCCAAAAACAACGCTTTTTTACACTCCGGTCTCCCTTTCTCTTGGAAACAATGACTTACATCAATTCTTTTACATAATTCTTGTTTCTCATGACATTTCTAACATTGCCCACAATTATCAACTTTCTAAGTCTTTCTGAGCAGGAGAAATCGCAAAACATAGTAATTTCTTCATTGCCGTCCAAAAACAACGCTTTTTTACACTCCTGTCTCCCTTTCTCTTGGAAACAATGACTTACATCAATTCTTTGACATAATTCTTGTTTCTCATGACATTTCTAACATTGCCCACAATTATCAACTTTCTAAGTCTTTCTGAGCAAGAGAAATCGCAAAACAGTCATTTCTTCATTGCCGTCCAAAAACAATGCTTTTTTACACTCCGGTCTCCCTTTCTCTTGGAAACAATGACTTACATCAATTCTTTTACATAATTCTTGTTTCTCATGACATTTCTAACATTGCCCACAATTATCAACTTTCTAAGTCTTTCTGAGCAGGAGAAATCGCAAAACATAGTCATTTCTTCATTGCCGTCCAAAAACAACGCTTTTTTACACTCCTGTCTCCCTTTCTCTTGGAAACAATGACTTACATCAATTCTTTTACATAATTCTTGTTTCTCATGACATTTCTAACATTGCCCACAATTGTCAACTTTCTAAGTCTTTCTGAGCAGGAGAAATCGCAAAACATAGTCATTTCTTCATTGCCGTCCAAAAACAACGCTTTTTTACACTCCTGTCTCCCTTTCTCTTGGAAACAATGACTTACATCAATTCTTTTACATAATTCTTGTTTCTCATGACATTTCTAACATTGCCCACAATTATCAACTTTCTAAGTCTTTCTGAGCAAGAGAAATCGCAAAACATAGTAATTTCTTCATTGCCGTCCAAAAACAATGCTTTTTTACACTCCGGTCTCCCTTTCTCTTGGAAACAATGACTTACATCAATTCTTTTACATAATTCTTGTTTCTCATGACATTTCTAACATTGCCCACAATTATCAACTTTCTAAGTCTTTCTGAGCAGGAGAAATCGCAAAACATAGTCATTTCTTCATTGCCGTCCAAAAACAACGCTTTTTTACACTCCTGTCTCCCTTTCTCTTGGAAACAA